>NC_141622.1:26951420-27251420 GCF_047967505.1 Dipteris shenzhenensis | reverse complement strand
CCATTCCCAAATTGAGTTTGCCAATTCCTAATCTGATTGATTTCATTTACTGGACTTGCAATGCTTGCAAATCCCTTGCTTAAGCTTGAATGAGCCTCTTGATTTTGGGGGTATGATGGTCAAAAATGGCTTAACACGCCCAAAATCAAGAGGCTCATTCAAGCTTAAGCAAGGGATTTGCAGGTCTTGTTTTTGGGTGGCAAAAGCACGAAAAATGATAGCGCATTAAGGTGTTGCCATTCTTATGCTTCCCCCCTCCAAAAACAAGACCCCCAAGCTATTCATTGGAGACACCAAAATGAGGAGAAGGATGACGTGAGGAGTAGAGGAGCTGGCGAATGAGGGGAGGGATAGCCTTGGAATTGCCAGCAACAAGCATGATGCAAGGAGGTGAGAAGGCAAAGAAGCAAGGAGGTGAGAATGTGAGGAAGCAAGGAGGCGAGGAGGCAAGAGGCAGTCTTGAAGGGCAACAAGAGGGTGGAGGTGGCCAAAAGAGTAAGCAGGAAAGGGAGGGATGGAGATTACTTGTAGGAAATGCTTGGATTAATGCTACAAATGCCATTTTTTTTTGTGTGTTTTGCAGCATGAAATTTTTATGGCATTTTTCTTTTAAAAAAATACAACATTGTTGTGATTAATTGCGCTACAAACAACTCAAGCAGTAAAGCACCATGGATTAGTACAACAATATACATCACAAATGGATGCATACACTCATATACATCACCGATGGATGCATACACTTATACTCACATCAATTTCCAATATTGTATTAGATGGACCCTTAGCATATATGTGTGCATAGAAGACCATTTCCTACATTGATCCCTGATTTCATAGTTAAATTATTCCCTTTCTCACATTCTAACATGTGAAGATTTAATGTACATGCATTATGGGCACATTATATTGCAGTTTATGACTAACTTTTTTTATGAATGCATGATACTTGTATATGGTCAAGGAAGGTATATTATCATTTTTGAATGACAAGATTACTCTATGCTCCATTTATCCTATATTAGAAACTATGATCACTAGATATTACATAAATGTATTGCTCCATTATATCCTATACTAAAAACTATTTTGACCCAAATACATAATGCCAATTGAGGTTAGTACTCATGACAAGTGATGAAAACAATCTAATGGTATGAATGAGATCTTATAAATTTTGGATATATAATATGGGTACTATGTTGATTGAGCTATTTTTCTAAGGGAATATTTTCAACTTAATTACTAAATACATACTTACAATGGTGACCTGATTCCCATCTATATGTATAATCAAGTTTTACTTTGTGTTTAAAAAAAAGCTTTTGCATAAGGTTAAAATTCGAATAGTATTTATATTTGTTTAAGACTACCCATTGAGCTGGCTCCTATCCTTATATTGAACATGATAATGTTCATAAAGATTTTATGAATCAAATAGATAGCATTGGCTCTCTTTTTAGTGGTTGGGAATGAACCCTAAAAGTACCCTAAAACGACTATGTATTCCCTTATTTGTAGCATGGAAGTGATCATGGTAGAGTGGCATAATCCCTATTTTGCTTTTTTCATAGGTTTTTTTGCTACTCATGGTTGGCAGATACACCACGGCATAGATCCAAATAGATATTTGGTTTTTTGCTTCAACTTGCTTGACTAGACTTTCCTTGATGATTGTTCGATTGTGCATCATGAGTAGTCACTGGCTTAATTGATGCATTAAGTGCAATGTTTTCCTTAAAGTTTTTCATACTACAGGATACGAGTTTGCTTATAGGGGTGGAAATAGAAGCTTGTTAACGCCTGGTGCATATTTTTCGTTAGATGCAGCAGGATACTAGTTACAGAGTGTCGGCCAATTATTTCACTTGAATCATGCTCCTCTTATGCTTGAGTTTATGGTCACGTATTGAGTTTAACATAATAGTCTACAGGATACTGGATGAGCACTCAACATAGTGGTTAGATGCATTCATTTCTAGTTCTGATAGAACTATCATTCAGACATTGGTCATAATAGAAGTATGGAGGGCTAAAATCCTTTTTTGGCTCCCTAAGTTTTTTAAAGCATGGTATTGTCCAGATTACATAGATATTTTCACTAAGCAAAATTAATCCTTATGATGAAAATGTGTTTTTTTTCTTTTGACATAGTTAGTTCTGTTTCCATGTTTTTGGATTGAATGTATGGATGATCTTCTGCAAGCATAAAAGACATGATATGTATATGTAGCACATGATCATGTTTACATATTTTCAGTCATATATTCTACCTTGTGATCTATCGTGGATGTTCAATCTGAGTAGTGTTTGCTTTTTTTATCGCAAATTTTATGTATTGTTATGTCTCTACCTCTCCACAACGACTCAAATTGATAGTATGGGGATGAAAGAGAAGTTAATTGTGAGTTTCAGGCATGCCTTCATTGTTGGAATATGTTTAATTTGCTTATGATCACATCAATTGTTCCAATGATATTGAGGGGAATAAGATGCTGGATGAGGTTCTCGCTCGCTTGAAACCTATTTAATCTTGCTCGCTTATTTGGGGCTGCTCGCTTTTCTCCGCTCACTTTTTGGTAATCCTCATTCTAAATTATGATTGGGTCATCAATGCACATGATCCCTCTTTGAATGAAAGGATATATTTGCATTTGATGCACTTTGATCTATCATCAATCTAAGAGTACCATGCTTGTGGAGGTTGTTTTAGCCTGTAAAACCTACTTCAATCCATAAGGGCCTTTTTCAGCCCCAACAAACCTGATTTTCATAACCTTTTTACTGAAAGCCAAGAGGCTGAGTGGCATAGACCTCTTCCTATAAATCACCATGAAGGAAGGCGGTCTTAATGTCCAACTGATGCACCTCCCAATGTCTGTAAGATGCAAGAGCAATGATGCACCGTATGGTCGTGATGCTTGAGGTGGGAGCAAAGGTCTCTTCAAAATCAATGCCATGTTGTTGTGCATAACCTTTGGCAACTAGATGGGCTTTGAAATGGTCAATGCTACCATCAGCTTTCTGTTTGACCTTGTAAACCCACTTTGTGCCTATGGCACACTTGCCTAAAGTCACCCAACTCCCAAGTGCCATTTGCATGAATGGACATTCATAGCATCCATTTATTCTCTATTGTCAAAGGCATCCTTATGACATATTGGCTCTTCATTAAATGCAGTGGCAATCAAAGATATAGCCAAAAAATCACCTTGCATCTATTTGTGTGCACCTTGAGTGCAAGCCAGCAAAGGCTCAACTTGCTTGCTGTTCTTGAGGGTTTCCAAAAGCCAACGAGGGACTGATTTTTTATGTCTCATGACAGACCTCTCCTCTTGAACTGCTTGCTCGATAGCATGGCCATCTGGTGGTGGAAAATCTGGCTGAGTAGGATCAACAGGAGGAGGATTGGAGATGCTAGAAGCATGTGGCATGGTGCTCTGCAATGTGTCATTTGTATATGTGAAAAGCGAAATAGAATCAAGCACATCAAAGGCTTTCACTGAAGGCTGTGTTTTATAGTCGAATGCTCAGCAAAAACCGCGTGCCTACTAGCAATCATCTAGCCCGTGCTAATGAAGATGCATTTGACAGCCTGATCATCAAGCTTATGCCTCAACTGAGAGGGTACATGCACATATGCAAGTGACGTCTGTCTAGCTATTTCGTCGTCACCACTAGTTTCCTTCATCACCTCACCGCTAATTTCCTCTGCTCGTCCACGTGCAAGGTAGGGGATGTGAAGCTTCCAAACGCCTGACAAGACAACAACAATGATGAGAGGAAAGTTGTCGTGACCAGAGTGGCTTTGATGACATGTAAGGTAGGGTGAAACTTTTGTGGACATGAACGTTTTGGCAACAAGCAGACCGCACACACACCCCATCCACACACATTTCTCTACCTGAGATGTCTCTCAAAATCTAAATTAAATAATCTTTGTGTGTTTTTCCATTTGTAATGCCTTAATGTTATAAAAAACCTCGTAAATCCATGAAATTCAATGTGGGGGTTGACGAAGAGCTCTAATTGGAGGATTAGCATGCCACAAGAGGTGCGTAGATCTCTCTTTTGCAACACTTAATGGTATTAGAAGGCAGCTACTTTCTTTGCGTGTTGGGTGTCCCCACCATCACTCCAAAGGGGGGGTGGTTGGGTATTTTGGAGCCTTGTATGTATACCATCCTATGTGTGTACCCCCGTTTGTGTACCCATTTGTGTCTATTTGTGAACATTCCCTAAAAGGGTGCAAACACTCATTTATGTGTGTATGTGTCTACATGTACCCTTATGGGTGGATAAGTGTGAGGGACATAAGTAGTGACATCATAGCCTATGCCACCTATCATTCCCCTACATGTCAAAAGATAAGACCATACGCCTACAAAAGCACTATATTCCATGAAGGTTTTATCACTTCATTCATAAGCATCATTGTACCATGCAATAGTGTCTCTTGAGCATTGTTAGTTTCTCACTCTAAATAACAGCTATGCAGACCTTTCTCCACCCTCCATAGGCACTCCACTATGCTATAGTTGAACCCATCATTCATTATACTTTTCATAATCTTTGAAGGAAAAAAATTGTGCATGAACATTCTCCTCAAATTCTTCCCATGTACTCATGAGCTAAGTAGAAAGCTTGTTGCAAGCCACCAATGATCACCCGTGCCTTTGAGAAACATGCCAATACGCCAGATCTTGGATTTCTCCTATAAATCCTTGTCCTTTTTTGTGAAAGCTATGTCAAATTGAAAGATGAAAGCCAAAGCTTTGGATGCATCATACTCTCCATGATAAGTTTCAAACTCAACCGATTTGTCACCAACCTACAATGCCTTTGACTAAGCAACACAATGCACTATGTCTTCTCTTTCCCCTTTGAATAAGGCTACCCCTATATCATGTGACAATCTTCACAACAATATCATACATGAAGCATAGAAGCATATGGCCTTTGGGCAGGAGGCCAGGACATGCGTTGTCTTCTTGTTTGCATAAATATATCAATCGTCTCATATGCATACTCATGGCATGAGTAGAATGAGTAACTCATTTCAGCTCTTGATGCCAATGCTCCTCATGTGAGAGCTGAATTGCCTCACATGCCAACCACTCTCAATACATAAGTGATGAGCACATGAATCATGTGAGTAGATGCTTGGCAAGAAGGCACTCATGGCACCTTTTTTTGAACAAGAGATTTCAACCTTTGGTAAATGCGAGGAGGGTACCTCCATCATCCTCCGATATGTCCCCTTTCCAAACCAAATATAAAAGTGCCAAATCCATTGGCTTAATTCCAATTTTCAATGCCATAGATTTCAAATGATTTGCAACTTGAATATTAAAAGCTACAGGTTCTTTCTCTTGCACTTTCTCCTTACCTCGGAAAGATTGTCTTAATTGTACATATTCCTAACATCCTACAACCCAACAGAGGCCCTCTTTGCAATTGCACCTATCATGTGGATGTTCATAGTGAATTACATGCACTATAGCTAGTGTCCAAACAAGATGGTGTCCCATGCTAGAAGTGGATCAAAACCGTGCTCTAGCCTCTATGATGGTTGCTGAACTGTGCAATGTACATGGCTCCCATGCAACCCCAGAGGCTAAAGTCTAAGCGTGGTTCAAAGGTTGGACTGAGCACTCTCATGGCTTTATGTCCCAAACATGACTCAGAGGCTCATGTCTCAGCATGGATGCATGACCAACTCAGAAGTCTAGCAAACCAATGCACCAACATCCTAGAACTCACATGCCAAGCATGATTCATGGGAAAAGCATCGATAACCATAAACATGTTTCTCCATCATATCCCCCCTTACTCTAACTTGGGTATGTCGTACAACTCAAAAGCTAGGAACTAAGGCTCACACACAAATAAATAAGAAAATACAATCAGTTTTGGGGGACTACCCCTTATTGACTCAAACACATAAATTTGATTCATTTTATGCAAAGCAAGGGAAGAGGACCCACACATACAAAACACTCCGTATCTTTGAAAAGTTTATGGCATGCTCCACGGGTTTTTCCATAAAGGGCTGAAAAACTTGTCGTTGCATCCAACTTAAGCCAAAGTTCCGGTGCATGCAAAGCATAGCAATCATGCCTCAAATCAAGGGATGGCAGGGATGAAATTGACGTTTGATAATCTGCATGCACGCCTTGCAGAAAATCCACCGCCAGACTATGCGTCACCCTTTCTTACAATAATCGTCATTCTGTGGCCGTGGCTCCTTCAGCAAAGGTCGTGTCACTTTCTAACGCTATCGACCTACATATTTTTGTTAAAGTGTTTCAGTGCAATCTGTCACGCTTGGAGGGTGCGAAACTGACCTTTCCTTAGACTAGCCAACAAGAGAGCATCTCCATCGTTTTCAAGTCCAACTCAATTCGATGATGATAGAGAGGGGTATTAACGTAGTTGAAATTAGGGAGTAGATCTCTTGCTCTTATACCAATTGTTGGGGTCACAAGATGCAAAGGGAAAACTGACTATGGAGGATAGAAGATCTCCATAGCTAGCAGAGAACAACAATGCACAAGAGAGAGAGATAGTATGAGATAGCAAGCTAGGCCCCTTTTGTAGGCAAGAGATGCCTTCGCTTCCCACACACCACACACATCAAATCTAATCTAATCTAATCTAGACAAGTGGGCAAGTGGCCACTTAAGGGCACATGCATACCAGTGTTCCCACACCTAGGCCACAAAATCCCCAACAACTTTAGCATTCTCGATTAGGGTTTAGCAATTTCAACACACTATGTGTATTACACACTTATCACTTAGTGAAATTCACATGGCACAACATACGATTGCAAAGCTTCCAAAGCTAGATTTCTTCTTTCTTTTTCTTTGGGCAAAAAGTACTTCTAATAAGTATGAAAGAAAACCGCAAAGCAAACTCAATGCGGAACCACATCATGTCGATAAATACATGAGAGAAATCAAGCTCAAAAAGAGCTAGCAAATAACCAGGGTTGAAAATGTTGGCAAATACAGATTTCCATGCACCACGCAATGAAAACAAAAAACAAGCAGGAGCAAAGGTCCTAGCTGAGGGCTTCCAAGCAAGATATCCATGCTTGTTGATGACGAAAGCTCCTAGTTGAGGGCTTCCAAAGCTATATTTCCACGCACCATTAAAGGAAAAACCATAACAAACAAGAGTTGTCGATGACGAGCCACCACAACTAGGAGCTTTCCCTCAGGTCACCCCATCAATGCTCACATAAACACTCCTGCTGCTCGTCTCTCGTTTCACAAAACAGGCTACACAAAGTCCCAAGGATTACGATATGCAACAAGGAGAGGGCAAAGGAGAGTCCTTACAAACACACTGGTTTCTCACACCCCCAAAAGGTTCACAGGAACTTGCCAAGTTCTACATATAGGTATCTTACACCCTTGACAATCCACATGAGCTTTAGAGATCATGATGAGAAATCACACCACCCAGGAGCTGCTCCTCTTGCCCTCTTTCTCAGTGCTCAAATAACTTACCATCTGCTCCTCTCGCGTCCCACATGAGACAGGCCAGATCAGCAGTCCCTAGCGCAAGTAGGACAAAGAGATGCAGCACTGAGAGAAAAAGGGATAGTCGTGACCAAGAACACTGGTTTCTCACACCACCAAGGGGTTCACAGGTGTTGTGCATAAGTGTCTCATAGCCCCGAAGAGCTT
This sequence comes from Dipteris shenzhenensis, assembly GCF_047967505.1. Classification (NCBI taxonomy): domain Eukaryota; kingdom Viridiplantae; phylum Streptophyta; class Polypodiopsida; order Gleicheniales; family Dipteridaceae; genus Dipteris; species Dipteris shenzhenensis. The sequence goes on along the minus strand of NC_141622.1, from coordinate 27,243,723 downwards.
ACAGCAGAATTCTTCGATGAAAGTGCTACAATCAGCAGCAGGTACAAGCCTCAGGTGGCATTCACAAGCACCCAGGCAACGTTTACATTACCACAGGAGATCGTAGACAGGGTTTAACAGAAGAAAGGTAAACCACATGGGCAGCTAGTACAGAAGGTACATCTGCTTCAGAAGGTAGAAACCAGATGAGACAGCTGGTACAGATGGTACAGCTAGTACCAAGAGGACGAGCTAGCTAGTACAAAAGGTACATCAGCTTCAGCAGAGGTGCCAAAGATGATGTAACAACTCGTAGTAGATAGGATACAGTAGGGTACAACAGTTACCAAAGATCACGAGGCAGCTAGTACAATCAAAGATGCTGGAACAGCTTGTACAGATGGTACAGCAAGGTACATGAGATATCAAAGATGCATAGTATGTACGGCTACAAGGTGCACATTCTCATTCTCCATCCCAGCTGATAGGCCTGAAGAAAAGCACCCTCAGCAAAGAGTTATTGCAGTGTGGCAAAGCATGCAGAAGTGTGTAGAAGCATAGAGAAACCTCTACAGAGAGATATATATATATAGAGAGAGAGAGAGAGATGTGGAGAAGCATAGAGAAACCTCTACAAAAAGATAGAGAGAGAGAGAGAGAAAGAAAGACAGAAAGAAAGAAATAAAGAAAGTTTATTAAAGTCTTCGGAAGACTGATGGCAACCTATTGCATCTAGAGGTACAATCCCCATATGCCCTAGCTCGATAAAGGTAAGTGATGACCTGAAATGCTGCATCGAGCTGTAATGGAGATGATCCAAACTCGGCCTGGACGATCTGGTGAGGAACTGACGGCTTACCATGAATCATCTGTGACAACATGAGTACATGTAGTCGCTCCACGCAAGCCCACTCAGTGTCGGATAGATTTGGTCCCCAACAAGAACTGCCACACATCCCCGCTGGTCGGACCAAGGAGTAAAAAAGTAAGCGCTTGGTTTGAGGGTCATGAAAGTGTGAGTGGAAGCCCTACCTCTCTAGCCTGGCTAACAAGGCAAGCCCTCTGCTCAAGCGAGCTTGCATCGCCGGTCTCATGGTGAGAATAGGTCCGGAGAATATAACCCTAAGTAGGTGTATGATGAGAATCTCAACCGGTGACCCATCAAAGGTAAACTGCTCCCGATGCTTAACGAGGAGTTACAGAATCATCCTTATTGCCTGTTGATGCAAAATCGTCACTAGGAAATGATTGTGTGGTCAAATACCACTTTCGTCAGTTTTGCAGATTTGCCCGTGTGAGGCAGAAGCTGTGTTTTTTGTAGTGACAGAATATTTTGGAGTGTTCTGTAATGGCGTCTGACTCTCTTTCACAGATTGTCACTGAAAAGCTTGACAAGAACAACTTCCAAGCATGGAAGTTTAAAATGACGAATTCCCTTATGGGAAAAGGCTATTGGGAGTTCATTAAGGAAATGAAGAAGAACCAGTTCTTCCTAATGTTCCCAATCAACAGGAAATGCAAGCATTTAAAGGATGGCATGAGAGAGCCAGAAAAGTTATGTACTGGCTGTCTATCAGTATTTCGGATTCTATGATTGTGCATATTCAGGATGGAAGTACGCCAAAGGAGGCATGGGATACTTTGGCAAAAATATACAACACAAAAACGCAAGCCATGAAAATGCAGCTCAAGCAGGAGTTTTCTATCACATTGAGGGAGTGACTATTCTACCAAAGGTGATTGGGGAGGGTGGAACAGCAAGTTACTCTCTACATATTAATTAATGCATGCTAGTGGGAGGGGCTTAGAGGGGGATGAGAGTGCAAGGGATTGGTGGTAGGCAAGTGAGGGGTAGGAAGAGAGGGGTGAGATGCAAGTGGCGAGGGGGAAGGAGGACTCTAATAAGCCTTCTTAGAGTCTCCATCGGCATCTCATGCCCAACTTAGCTGATAGTCATGTGAAGAGGAAAATTTGCATGTTCCTAGATTTTGCACGTGACTATCATCTATGTTGGAGCTATTGACTCGTCTTCTCTAACATTCAACATAGTTGATAATGATGTGGAAAATGTAGTATAATGACTTTTTCTAGATTCTCGACAAGATTGTCAACCAACTTGGAGCTGTGGACTTGTTGTGCTCCATGACTTTCCTAGATTTTACACCCATGCAAATCCATATGTATTTCTTTACTATGAATGAGAATCAATTTTATTACTGAGAAAGGAGAAATACATAAAGAGGATATAAGACTAAAAGGGAAGAAAAGATAAAAGCGTTCCTACAAATGCAATCGGAGCTTACACCTGTTTGAGAGCTCTGTAAGCACTTATGAAACTATCATTTTTTTGTGTTTGATTGCACAACTAATTGACACTAGTTTTTCATTTTTTTGTGAAACAAAGGAAGATAATATTTATAAAGGAAAATGGTTACAAAACACTTGAAAGGTGGGCTCAAGAATTGGTAAGCAGACACCTTCTTGAAATTCCCTCAAATCACCAATGGTGGGAATATTTTATCTTCCTCTCCCCCTCACCTTCTAGCCACCACTCCCTTGCAATGTAGAAGCCCCCTGCCCTTGTCAAAATATGTATACAAGGGCAAGTTGATTTCTCAATCTAGAATGTTTGCATCTTGCAGTTCTTTTATTGCATTGTAGAATGTATGCATCTTGTAGTTCTTTTATTTCTCAATCTAGAATGTTTGCATCTTGTAGTTCTTTTATTGCATTGACAACCTCTTGTTTGCTCCAATTTAGGGCATCATATGCATGCTCGAACTCATGCTCCTGTCTCTCATCAAGCGAGAACTTCAATAAGGCATCAATGCATTCTTTGGCTCATTCAAAATCCTATTATGGACAGATGTTGAATCCCAATCGATACCCTTGCTTGTAGGGCCTAACAAATATATAAACAATCAGATCTACTAAAGATCTACCACCACTAATGGTGGTGAAGTAAATATGCACCTACCCATTTCTTCTCTTCCAGTCTTTGACGTGCATGCGTCACTATGCAAGTCACCCTTGAATGCTTCCCCGCCCTCGATGGTTCTCCTTGTTAGATGGAATCTCTCACAGAATGTCCAACAGAGACTCAAACATAAGCACCATGTTGCTCCATTTTGAAGCTCTCGGGTGGTGAGTGTCACAAGGAAGGAGGTTCAAAATATGAATGGGAGGAGGCCTTGCTGCATGTAATGCATGCAAGATTATGCTGGTGACAATGCAATGTATTGGTTCTCTTCCATTCCAATTGAAGCTTGCATCTTGAGAAGAGCATTCATGTGTCATAGTAGTCTAATGGGGGAAGGAATTTGGTATAGATTGCTGGCAAGGAACCACCAAATGTAGAGTTGTGTGCATTCGTTCAAGTGGTGGTGCAAACTTTGTTACATGATGCACTAAAAGTGCACTGGGTCAAATGCAAGGCTTTCCATAATGTAGAGAAGTGGGATTTCGATCTAGGCTCAAACTTAAGTTTGGGCTCAAAAAGGAACATTGTTCACATTGTTCTGCATACATTAGTGGTACACACTTGAGCTTGATCTTCAAGTTCACCCTTGTGAAGCAAACCAAAATTACATACAACATTAAGTACATTATACCAAAAATGAGTGTAAACAATATCTTTACAATCATTTTTTCCCACGAATAGTCGAAGAATTTAGAGATATCTTTAAATGGCACTTGATTAAGTGCTAAACTTCCTAAATTGGCCTTACTTCTTTCAAATATTTCCCACTCCCAAAATAGATATCTTATTTGCTACGTTAAATCAAAGAGGCATACGCAATCACCTTAATAGGGGTTGGTATCCAATTACAAGTACACATTCCAAACTTGAATATGAGACCAAAAACTATATAATTACAATCTTCAATGAGGTCATTAAATCAATGCAAGTGATATGTTGCAAGTGAAGCATTTATGCTTCACAATTTTAGTTTAAAGCATCAAAATCTAGTTGTACACATAACATAACCAAGTATACATTAAAAAATACACTACTTGATCTTCCCCTCAACCAAAGGACACACTTAATTGATAACACTTAGTATGGTTTCGGGGATTTCCAATGTTGTGCTAAAATTACGCACACTCCAAGCTGCATAACTTTTGCTTAGCTTGTTGAAAACCAAAAAGATTTGAATAAATGGACTCCAAACTTATGGAACTACTACACCATGGTCTCAAAACATTGATATTTGGTGGTACTAGCAGCTTGTTGCACCATCAAATGGTTGAATTAGAGAATGTTTAATTCATGCATGTGCAAAGATCTATGAATAACTCTGATGTTTATAATTTTTTATTGCTTCTTTTTCCATGCACTTCCTTGTAACAAGGTCCATAAGCATACTAAATTTTACTACATTTTGTAAGCCATAGCCTCAAATGCACTAGTATTCCATTTGTCTTTTTTCATTTAAAAATATTCTAGATCTCATTTCACTCATGTGGGGCCACCAAAGGCCACTAAGGTATCTAATTTGCTAATAAGTAATATTGGAGAAGCCAAAACATGGCCATCAAAATTTCAAATCTCTTGCATGGGATTTCAAACATTCATGCCTCCCACTTTGAAAAATCTCAAATACATAATCAACCATATCACTTCTTACAAAAATCCTCATGCTACATTGCAATCTATGCAATATAGTTTACCTGCATACGTTCATTTGGTCTTTGTTTTCTCACTCATTTATTTCATATTCTCCCCTTGTTTTCTTGCTTCACAAGTTGTTTGGTCAATGATCATCACCATGTTGCCATGCATATGGCAAGATGCAAGCTGTCATGGCTCACAAGAGAACTAGATAGAGGCTATGAAATATGTAAGCTATAAATCTTGGTCAAGGAACAAGAAATAGGTAGTGGGCCAAAGAAACAAATGGCACAATACCTGGATGGTCACAAAAGACATGTTTGAAAAGTTTATGGACGGAGAAAAATATGAGAAGGAAAAAGACTTGTTGTAGAACATAACCAGGCTTGACATGTGGTAGATGCATCCATTTGAACATTTCGATGTGTAAATGAAGAGCATGAGGTGTTGTTCACAACTGGTGGGAGAATTCCAAGGAGCTACATCGAGTCATTTGGATGACTACTAGTCTTGTGTCTTCATAAGCTATAGCTTGTAACACCTAAAAATTCATAAAGTGACAAGTCTACCATCGCCTTGGGATGCACGTTCCCAAGATACTATTCTCTCTAACTTTAGAGATATTACCTACACAAAGTGAAAGCAATGCACAACTTAGATCAACTAGCTACAAACAGGGTCACATAAAGTATGTTGTTTTCCTCTAAAACAAAGTAGAGATGTTTTGGGTGCACAACATCAAAGATGTAGACAATTAGTAGCACCGATATGGCTCTAATAGTTTGTCATAGATTGGAAGGAATGTAGCCTCAAAACAATGTGAGAAGTTTGCAAGCATCAATAGAATGCAAGAAAAGGAGAGACAACATGAGTGAGAAATTCATTACTATAGTGGCATTGTTTTGGCAAGGTTCTAGCACAATAACATGAAAGTTCCGCAAAACAAGACCATCTTTAGAAATTGGACAAGATGCAAATAGTTTAACCAGCACATCATACACATAGTTGACATAATGAAGGTCACTAAACCTTACACATGGCGATTGCAATATTGTCCAATTTATTGTATTGAATTTGTTCTTAGAGTTCATATGATTCTCTTAAACCAACCTAGTGATTGCAATTATGATAGCTTAAATGATTGCAACTATGATAACTTCAATACCTTTCTCATGTGTTGTGTTTTGTTATATATTGTAATTAATGTTTCTAAACTAACTCGACTCGATGGTTGAAACAAATGGCATGTGCTTCTTAGTCTTATAGTTTAATAAGTGACCAAAGTTTATTTTCCACTAGGCTATTTTGGGTCAAACACTGAGCTAGCTTGGTTTTATAATGATTGTCCTAAACCATCCTAGTGGTTGGAGCTTCAATATATTTTGCATATGATGCATTTTGTTATAGTTTAGTGTGTGCCCAAAGTTGATTTCCCACTAGGTTGTAATGTGATTGTTTTAAATGAACCTACTAATTTTCCATGTACTATGTTTATTTTAAAAAAACCAACCTACTAGTTTTCCATGTTCTATGCTTTATTATAGTTTAATAAATATTCTTAGTAGCCCAATAGTTATTTTTCCATTATACTAGCTCAAGGACCAATAGGCTATCTTGAGTTAATACGATTGTCCTAAAGTAGCCAAGTGATTTCCCACGTAGTGTGTTTTATTATAATTTAATGAATGTTCTTAGTAGTAATATACGTTGCATATTTTCTAATTATAGTTTAATAATGCATTTGATGTCACACTAGGTTGTTTTAGGCCAAACACCAAGCTAGCTTGGAGTTAATGTGATTGTCCTAAATGAGCCTAGTGGTTGGAATAGCTTGTGAAGAAAGTGTGAGAGAGGGAGAGGAGTCACCTCGCTTGCAGCTTGCACACAACACAAAGAGGGGGGATAGAAGAGGTGGGGGCTAAAAGTATGTTCTTCTTCTTACTTGAGAAAAGTCACAACACACTATGTGTTTAGTACTGACCCGAACATACACGGTTCATAATTGAATCCAAACGACTCATGAGTTAGCACTCTAACTATGCCACTAACTTCAGTACAATGCTACCTGTCATATAGTTATACTATTCATTGATGGTGTACTAGCCATATCTACCAGCAACTATGCTAGTGACATAATGACATGGTCATCAAGGCAACTTGTCAGTATGTACATGTCATGAACTTGATATCTCAACACTATCCCTCAAGCTCAATTGCATCTCTGGACACCAAGCAAGCCTCTACATCTCTTGAGCTTCTCTAAGCCCAATGCCTTCAAGAAAATGTCAGCTACCTGATCCTCTATGCTAACATACTTAAGATCTATATTCCCTTCTAGAACCTTCTCCCTAACAAAATGGTAGTGCAGTTCAATATGCTTTGTTCTAGCATGATAGACTGGGTTGTTTTCCAAATGTATGCTATTGTCACAGTGAATGGCAATTGGACCACCATATATAAAAGTAACTCTTGCAACAACTAAGCATCCGCACATGCAGACATAGTTCCACCCCTACATCATTGCTCGACAAGGCCATGGATGTTTTTATCAAAGCTATACTTATATATTAATATAAAATCTTGGCTTAGTTGCAAAAGCTACTTTTAAATATGTAGTGCTTGACAAGGCAACTCTAGCTTCTTGCTGCTCCAATTGACTACAACACTCCCAAAAGAAAACATGAATCCACTGGTAGAGCTCCCAATACTAGCCCAATCAGCATCAGTATAACCATGCAACTGTACCTATTCCTTGGAGCCTACATAAATTACTCACCAACCCCATGGCATAACTCAAATTGGGTCTAGTGATGGTCACATATATCAAGCTCCTACTATGCCCCTGTACATAGTGAGGTCTTCTAGAAGCTCTCTCATATCTACACTGAGCTTCACATTTTGCTCCAATGGAATTGAATTTGGCTTGCACCCTATAATGCCAAATTTGGACAACATGTCCAATTCATACTGCCTCTTTAATAGCCATATCCCAATTAAGGTTATGATCATCTCAATTTCTAAGAAATAGCACAGCTCTCCCAAATCTTTCATCTCAAACTTATGCCTCAATAGCATACTCACATGATGGATGTCATCCTCACTGTCCCCTGTCATAAAATCAAGTCATCCACATAGACAGCCAACAACATGATCACCTTTTCTGTCTTCCTCACATAGAGAGAGAAATCTTATTTCCCAATTTGAAAGCCAATAGTGACAAGATATTGCCCTATCTTTTCAGAACACACACTAGGCACTTGCTTCAAGCCATACAAGGCTTTGTACAACTTGCATACAAAATCGTGGTGACTATCATCCACAGCGTTTTGGCTACATCATGTAGACTTTTGTCTGCAAATCACCATGTAGAAAGGCATTCTTTACATCCATCTAATGTAAAGCCCAATTCTTAATGTAGCCATAGAAATGACTGCCCTTAAATTGCCATTCTTGCAATTGGGCTAAATGTCTCCTCATAGTCAATACCATAAGTCTGGCCATACCCTTTACAACCTTGTGTTAAATTTAATGCTCACAAATCCATCTACATTATTCTTAACTTTGTATATCCATTTCCAGCCAATTGCCTTTTTATCTTTAGGCAAGGGCACCAGATCCCATACACCATTTGAATCCAATGCATCCATCACCTCATCCATGGTATTTTTCCATTTTGGATTCCTTGTTGCCTCCTCAAAATAGGTAGGCTCAACATCACATATGACCTTAACCATATATGCATAGTGGTGAGCTATAGAACCATCATACCTCAGTCTATTAACTGGGCACTTAACTTGCATGGAGTTATTCCTTAATACAACACCATTCTGTTGAGGGGTAGATGTGCATAAGTATTTTTTGTGTATGCCTTGCTCTTGGAGGTAATCAATTGAATACATCAAAAAAATACTCTCCCCCTCCATCTGCACTCAGCGGTTTTATTTGTAGCCTCTTTTCTTTTTCCACCATTGGTTTAAAAGCAAAAAATGATTGAACATTTCATCATGAAATACAGCCACACCTTTCTTGTGTGGTCATCAATGAATGTCACATAGTATTTGCATCCACCCATGGATGCTTCTTTGGTAATCCATACATCAGAGAAAAGGAACTCCAATGGTCTCTTACTTACTTTTGCATCATGTGGAAATGGATGCCTTACCTGTTTACCCAATTGACAGGCCTCACAAACTTTATGCATATTGTTCATCTGAGCTTTGACAATCTTGCTGCAATATTCTAGACTCGCATCTTCTTCAGCCCCATTGTATATTCACATGGCCAATCTGGTTATGCCAAAGGATAATATCTACTACCACACCTGTACCATGTGCAAACATTGCAACATTTATTTTAGGCATCCCTGCATTGAAAGTAAACATCCATCCATTCCTGTTGCCTTTTGCAACTAGGGGGTAGTCATCCCTAAGGTCTTCCATAAAACAACCATCACGATTAAATGTTATTTGCAGGCCCTACTCAACCATCTATCCAGCAAAAACTAGAATCTTTGTTATATTTGGGACATGAAGTACATCATCTAAGTACTCTATCTTGCCATCTTGCATAGGCAGTGTCACCTTCCCAACATGTGTAATAGGATGCACAATATCATCCCTAGTTTCCATATATCCTAGTCTCTCTAGCTTCTTCATCTTTCTAAACCCTCACCATGGCTGGTCATAAACAAATGTTGATTTTTGTCATCATCATGTTTGCTAGATGATTCTCACATCATTTTGCTTCTTATAGTAGTCCTTAGCCATATGGACTTGTTTCCACTTCTCACATCATTTTGCTTCTTACAGCAAAGTCCTTAGCCATATGGACTTGTTTCCCACAATAGCAGCATTTTGTTGTACTATTTGTTTGCTGGTTTCTTTGCATTTTTCATTGGCCTCTTTGGGTCCCCCATAATATTAATTATCCTATGGTTGTTGTTGGCTCTGATTTCTATACCGTCCACCTAGATGGCCACCCCACATCTAGATAGAAGGAAGTCTCAATTGACTTCCTGTGGATGTACCACCTCCATTTCTTTGCTCTTCAGAGAAATTAGTTTCTGAAAATAAGGAAAATACTCAAAGGGCCCATGTGGCAAAAGAATGTAATACATTTTATCAAAACATCCCGTGTATAGAAACTGAGGTGTCTACGCACCTCTACATATTTAGTCTCAATACCAAAGAAAATCTGGAAGCTTATTCACTTTCATGTGGTAACCATTGATGCTCAATTTTCCCCTTGATACATTATGTAGCTCTTGCTTGAGCTACATCTTCCTTGCTTGTGTGTTTGTCTTGTACATCTTGGTTAATGTATCCCATACCTCCTTTAGTGATGATGCATCTTGAATATGCACAATCATGCTATTTCAAATGCTAATAGACACCCAATACATGACTTTAATAGACCTCTCATTCAAGATCCTAAATGCTTGCAGCTGTTGCAAAGTGGAACATCAAGGAGGGCAGGTTCTTTCTCAACTCTTGTGATAGATCCCCAACTCCCTTTTTCCATCATGAAGGTGGTCATTCTAAACTTCCACGTCTCGAATTTGTTCTTATCCAACTTCTCATTCATGATTTCTCAAACAATTTTCGATGCCCTCTCAATATTCTTTATATAAAAATCTACAACAACAAATAACACAGCCTCTTCATCTCACAAGGGCCAATTACACATTTTTTGCAAACTAATAGTAGTGGCCAACAACCACAAAGTCACACCAAGTGAGATTTCATACACATCCAACTAGAAATGGTCTACATTTCTTAGTATCTCTACACCACAATTTCGTTGAGTGCGTGTCAAAACTTTGCAACATAGAAACGGACCCCAAAGTGGCACTAAAACACAATTTTTTGTGATAGTAATTGCTATGTGATTTTTTTCCCACGTAGTGTTGCCATGCTTTGCACCAAAGGGCATCTCAATTGAAAAGTGTGCACCTTGCACTCTTGACTATGTACCTACAAAGATATGCTCCCCATATTCCAAATGAAAGGAAGCATAGATCTTCTTACCAGGGTAGCGCAACTTCTCCGTGTTTCTTGAGTTCCTCACCATGAACCAGGCTTTGATATCATGTAAAGAAAGTGATAGAGAGGGAGATGAGTCTTTCTTGTAGCTTGCTTTGTAAGGCTTTGATACCATGTAAAGAAAGTGGGAGAGAGGGAGAGGAGCCTCGCTTGCAACTTGCTTCATCACACAACAGAAAGAGGGGAGACAGAAGAGGTGGGGCCTAAAACTATGTTCTTGTTCTTACTTGAGAAGAACCACAACACACTATGTATCTACTAGCGTATTACTAACCCTAACATATATGGTTCATAACTGAACCCAAACCACACATGAGTTGGCACTCTAACTTATGCCACTAACTCTAGTACAATGCTAGCTATCCTATACCTATTATTCATCTCTATGGTGTACCAAACATACCTGCCACCAACTATGTCGGGGTGACATATTGACACAATCATCCAGGCATCTCATGAGTATGTACATGTGGTGAGCTTGATATTTCAACAATACAAATGTGTTTTTTCTTTATAGTTTGGTGCATGCCCAAAATTTATTTCCCACTAGTCTCGTTGAGGTTAGTAGAGCTAGTCCAAGTGATCCACCAAGCCATCTTGGTGTTAATGTGATTATCTTAAACTAGCTTGGTGATTTCCCATGTACTATGTTTTATTATAGTTCAATGGATGCTCTTAGCATGCTCAAATTTTTTCCTTCACTGGGCTAGCTTGGATTTAATGTGATTGTCTTAAACTAGACCAATGGTTTTTAACAAAAATGAATTTAGAATGCAATGTGCTTATTATGATGCTAATTAATCTTATTTCATGCAAGTTTAGATCAGACACTATGGTGGGATAAGCTACTTCAAAAGACAACACCAACTTGATGGTTGGTAGGTTGATGAATATGCACTTTTTTAATGTAGTATTGATGTTCTTAGAGCACTCAAAGGTCACTTATTGCATGTTGGATGAGCAAATGGAGTTGTACGTCCTGATATTTCAAAAATCTCAAAGAAAATAATGTGTATTGCTAGCTAGATGTGAATGGATTAAGATGCACACTACTAAAATTTAATAGTTTCCATTGCTTTTATTGACCACATTGACATCGGAGACAACACTGACAAAGTCAATGATTGTGCTTGCAAAAAGGAGGTCAAAGTAAAGGAAGTTGATCTAAATGATAGTAGAGACATGGTGGATGATGAATGTGGAGTAATACTTCACCTTCTGCTACAGTCTTATTTGCAAATGATCTCATTTGTAAAATGTCCCCTATAGTAAAATCCAAGGTGGTGCACTTTGTATTCTTGATAATGTCTATTGCATAAGTCTCATCTTTGTCCCATGCTATAAATGATTTGTTGGATGTATTGTAGGGCATAACATCTCCAAGTGTTTCCATATCTCCACATTTATACTTCAGTTACCCAAGGCATGGGTACGTACCTTAATGCACATTCTAGCTAGCATTTGTGTCCAAGGTTCCTTTTGAGATGCAAAGGTGAGTACCATGGTAGCTTTACCACAACATTCAAATGATAGTGTATATTCAACATGTTTAGCCCACCATGCATTTTTGGGGAACAAACAAGTTTAACTTTTAAGATGGAGAGCTTTCTTATCCCTTTTTGTCTTCCAAAGGTACTCCATCAGTTGTGACATGAAAGAATCTAAAGACTTCTTGTCCCATGCTTTAGTGGCAAATGCATATGTATGTAAGCCATGATGATGCATTGTACAATTTGTAGCCTTACATGCAACGGCCATGTAGATAGCTTCTAGTAATCCATTTTCGGTTGTATGCATTGCATTACCCAAACGGTTTCATCCTTTAGGGATATGGACCGGCCAATTGGATATCCTTGTTGTCGCACAAAGTTAATTTGCAGCCCAATTGCTAGCTCATATAGTTCCAAAGCATCCATAATCATGCATAAATCAGACTGAGTGTCATGTGGAAAGAAGAAAGAATCATTTGCATATGATTGAGCAACAAAATGCTTGCCATTCGGTAGTTGTAGCCCATGCAAACTGCCATCATTTGTAAGTTAATCCATATAAAGTAGTAGTGGATGTGTGGCAATAACATAGAGAAATGCACTTAGAGGGCATCCTTGCCTCCATGAGTGTGAGAGGTCACCACCTATCATGCACCGAGCCCTATTGTTTTGATAGAGGCAAAAGACCGCATTGCACATTTTTGAACCAAAACCCATTCGGTGCATTACCTGAGCAATATAATCCCATTCTATTGTGTCATCAAAGGCTTTTGCAATATCTACCTGCATGATGAGAACATCTTGCTTTGTGTATTTGGCATATTCAACACCATGTGCGCTAAGAATCTTTGATACAGTAACTGCCACCTTATCTTCCCCAAGTCTTCGAAAGTGGCAAACTGAATTGGGATCACTATCATGGATTATAGCAAATGCAACTACTTCTCTTTTGCTACATAAAATCACATCCATCCCTGGAACAAAATCTATAGCCATCTCCTTTGTGAGAGTCCTTTGCAAGCAAGCTGTAGTAGCAACAATTACATAAATATTAGTCTCTTTTAAATAATCTATTCATTTATTATAATTTTTAATTAATACTTAATTTATTGGTGGGAGAAGTTATCCGATCAAGTACTCATCAGATGGATATGCCAAGTTATACTTTGCATGGTCGATCGAGCATTAAATACTATTTTTGCTCGTGTCATGCACATCCGGAAAAAAACATGATGCCAGATATGTTATCCGATCAAGTACTTATGGGATGGGCAAGCCACTTTGCATGTAAGTCAATTCCACCTAGTTGAAGGTGTGTGCAAAGTATTGTGCCCATCGGATATGCTTTGCATTGTCGATCAAGCATAAAACACCGTTTTTGCTTTAGTGTCACGCACAACCATAAAAAAACACGTCCTAGGTGTGTTATTCAAACAAGTACTTCTCAGATGGGGGCTCCACTTTGCACGCAAGTCGGTTTCAACTAGGTTGAGGTTCATTCAAAGTATTGTGACCATCGGATATGGTTTGCATGGCCGATCACGCATTATACACCGTTTTTTCCCTAGTGATATGGCACACATCCGTAAAAAAACACGCCCTTAGGTGTGTTATCTGACCAAGTACTTATCGGATAGGTGTGCCTATTTGAAAACATGTCAATGCTACAAATTATTAGAGTTCCAGTACCCATTAGTCCTCTAATAGTGCTATAGTAGTGTTGTAATAGTGTCCTCCAAGGCTATGCTATAACTTGATATAGTCCAAGTGCCTAGTACTACTCTATTAGTTCTCTAATAGTGCTCTAATAGTGCTTGTTAGTACACTATTAGTGTTGGTCAGAGCTACACTAGAACTTATGAAGAGTTCAAGTACATGTTAGTCCTGTAATAGTGCTCTAACAGTGTTGTAATAGTATTATCCATGGCTATGCTATAATTTGATATAGTGCAAGTGCTTGGTACTAATGTAATAGTTTTCTATTAGTGTACTATTAGTGTTGGTCAGAGCTACACTAGAATTCTCAAGGGTTCAAGTACATATTAGTCCTCTAATAGTGCTCTAATAGTGTTCTAATAGTGTTCTTCAAGGCTATGCTAGAGCCACACTAGAACTTCTCAAGAGTTCAAGTACATGTTAGTCCTCTAATAGTGCTACAATAGTGTTGTAATAGTGTTCTCCAAGGCTATCCCAAAACTTGATATAGTCCTAGTGCTTGGCACTATTGTAATAGTGCTCTAATAGTGCTTGTTTACTGCACAATTAGTGCTGGTCAAAGCTAAGCTAAAACTTCTTAAGAGTTCCAATAGTGAGGGGATAACTAGGCACCTAGAATAAGGTTAGTGAATAGTCACATGGGGGGATGTGAAGGGGTGTGAATGGACGCTTGAGGTTCCAACCACCCATAACTTCCCTTAGTCTTCTATCTTGAGAAACTCAATCAGGAATTGCACGTATGTAGAATGACAATGATTCCGCTACTTGTATTTTTTAAAATTTGAATTTCTATTCCAGTTCCAAAGTTTCGAATGAGAAAAGTCTGTTTATCACATTTGAGTTCCTGTAATGTAATAGGTAGAATTCTAGAATAAGTCTCTACTTGTTACACTAGCGATCCTGTAGTTGGTTCATACCTTCAATACTCTGGAAAGAGACTTGCCTATTTTGAGAAATGAAATGTCTATGATCATGGGAAAGAAACATGAAAATACGTCACCCATGATGAAAATGATGATTGGCTATTTTTGAGCCAAAGGCTTTGTAATGGATGGAAATCAAGGGCAGTTACTCGATCTTTTCTCTCAATATGTGGTATGATTCTCTTTGTCCAAAGGTCTCTTTGAGATAAGCATCTGTATACGGTGAGGAAGGATCGATGCATCAGAGTTTTGGAGCAAATCCGTTTTGACTTCCATTAAATTCTGGTTTGAGGGGTACCTTTGCATTGAGGCAAATGGACAAACTCCAATGACATTAAGAGATCCAATTTCAAAGTGCAGAGAATCGTGATAATGTGAGAAAGCTATCGTCAAAGTTTTGCAATCTATGAATAGTTATGAACAAAGGAGTTTCATCAATTGCAGTTTCTTGAATTTGGTAATATGGCATGATCTGACAGCACCTATTTGATCTAACTCTAAATTCTGGTTGGTTCAAATGAATTACCAATTTACAACATACAAGTCCTAGTGATGCAAACTCCATCTCATCTGATTCTCTTGCTAGATTTGAATTCAGTTATCATGCATATTCCAAGGCTTTAGCATCCACCCATTCTAGCACTCCAACATCTTAATTCCGTAATCAACCTCGACAATCTACCAATCTTGAAACTCTGATTAAGGATCCGTCGCTTTGACAACTCCAATATGGATAGAGGTCAAACACAAGTACTCTATTCATCAATTCTGATTTTGAATCATCATGGGAAACAACTCTCCCCCCACAGGAACGTGTAGTTACACGAACATGTGGCTATATGTATTATGAAATTTCTAACGAGATGATCATGCTTTTACATGATCATATGTTTATATACACCACCAACTTTCTATCTACTTCATAAAACAAAGATAATCATGCTTTCACATGATCATATGGTTATATACACTGTGAACTTTATATCCACATCAACGTATGGTTGTATGCAAGATTTGAGCAATGCTACGTAATTATATATATCAATAAAACGAACATTTTTCATGCATTTTCAAGTGTGTTTTGTTTGTTATATACTTTCATGATATATCTTTACACTTGCAATGTAGAGTGAAGACGTCACTTATCATCAACTGAAACAACTTGTCATCTGCTTTGTGGTGACCTGATAAGAAACACCATAGTAGTTGTGTCATGAGCTAATAGCCATGCTATAGTTACGAGAAGCAAAGTGGAGCGAGTCTTTGAAAAGAAGAGGGAAATGCACTTGAGCAGCAAATGTAGCCATGGAGAGGAAGAACATGGCAATGAGCTCATGGGCGCAAGTAAGGGACTGTAGCAAGAGGAGCATAAAGGAAGTGGGACTAGTGCGCACTCCTAGTGTGAGCAAGAAGGAAAATGAATCTGTTATAAGCAGAGCAAGTAATGTGCCACCGAACCAGCCATTATGTAAGAAGCAATGCAAAGCAAAACGTTGAAGGTAGGTTGGAGAAATGGAGACAAATGTAAACAATACCATGCTCTTAGGTCAGAGGGTCAAGGGCAAAGTGAGCTAATAAAGACTTATCATGAATCAGGTCTTGTAACGCACAAGAATAAACTATCAATTGTGAGCGCCAAATGAAAGTACTCCACACCCAGACAATCATAATTATAAGGGCTTAAACCATAAAAAAGCCTTATAGTACTTAATAATTGGAGAGCCACATAAAACTAAGCAACCATATGGGAATTAAAAATGCTTAGTGGAAGAATATCTTACAAGAACCATGGGTAATTAAACAAGTTTTTAATGACTATAGAAATCAAAAAGCTAGAATAGGACTATAATTAAAGAGTTTCAGGAAGTAATGAAGAATGGTCCTATGACATCTTGGTAGTAGTCGGCAA
This sequence comes from Dipteris shenzhenensis, assembly GCF_047967505.1. Classification (NCBI taxonomy): domain Eukaryota; kingdom Viridiplantae; phylum Streptophyta; class Polypodiopsida; order Gleicheniales; family Dipteridaceae; genus Dipteris; species Dipteris shenzhenensis. Next base: position 27,227,053 of record NC_141622.1, on the reverse strand, counting down.
TGATGCAAAATATCCAGCAAAAGGAAAAGGTACGATTGCTCTCAAGTCAGATGGAGTTGTAAAACAGTTGTCCGATGTTCTTTATGTGCCAGATATCAAGCGGAACTTGTCCGTTTTTGCGATTATAGATCGGGACCTCAAAGTTCACTTCGATAAGAATGGCGCACAAATTTTGGATCTTCAAGGGAAGGTCGTTGGTAAAGGTACACGGCGCAACAACATCTACGAACTCTCAGCTTTCAGTGCTCGAGCCGATGTGAGCAACACTAAGCTGTGGCATGAAAGGTTTGGTCATCTAAACCTAAGTTCTTTAAAGGAGATGCATAAAAGTGAAATGATTGCAGACCTATCAGAAATTATAGATCTGTCCGATGTATGTGAAGCTTGCATGATGGGCAAGCAACATCGGCAGCCCTTTCCTAAAGACGCCAACAGGGCAAAGGCTCCTCTACAGCTCGTTCACATGGACCTCTGCAAGAAAGATGGAGACGGAAGCTTTGGGTGGCTCCTACTACTTCATGACACTGATCGACGACTACATTAGAAGGATATGGATATACTTCATGAAGACTAAAGATGAGGCTTTTAGTAAGTTCAAAGAATGGCATGTAATGGTCGAGAAAGAAACGGGGAGGAAGGTGAAGAAGTTGAGATCAGCAGACAAAGATTGAGAGTTCACATCAAGTGAATTCGAAAGTTACTGCAAAAGTCATGGGATCAAGAGGCAGAAACCCCCGCCACATACATCACAACAAAATGGAGTAGCAGAACACAAGATGCGCGTCATCTGTGAAATGGGCAGGAGTATGATGAAAGGGAAAGATTTGCCAAAGACTTTCTGGGCTGAAGCATGTAACATGGCAGTTTACATTCTAAATCGTAGCTACACGAAGGCTGTGAACGGGATGACTCCACTGCAGGCCTTTTCTGGTAAGAAACCTTCAGCTGCACATTTCAGAGTTTTTGGATTTGACTGTTTTGTGCATGTCCCTGATGCTAACAAGACCAAATGGGAACCGAAGAGCCAAAAGTGTATTTTCTTGGGCTACAGTAAAGAGGCGAAGGGTTACCATCTCTATAACCCTGTTACCAATAAGGTAATAGTAAGTTGCGATGTGGTCTTCTCAGAACAGCCGCATCAATTGGAGGAGGATGCTTCATTCCCAGACAACCAGGACCATGATATCCATCTAGTATAACCACCAACAGCAGACCGAACTCCCCCAACGGTGCTTGGGAGGATTCAAGATAAAGAAGAGGAAGAAGAGCTTGTGGAACCACAACGGCAACGGCCATTCCCGAAGTGGGTAAAGCAGCTTTTGGATGGTAGAGAACCTCCAACCATTGAGGAGGAACCATCCGAACACCGCCGGTCCAAGAGATTAGAGGAGCAAAGAAGGGCGCAGGAACACTTTGTCAACTATGCTTTGATGACAGAGGTGATTCGTGCTAAAGAACCCAAGTGCCTTGAAGAGGCACAGGGTGATGATAGGTGGATGGAGGCTATGCAGTCGGAGTATGGCTCCATAATGAAGAACAACACTTGGGACCTTGTGGAAAAGCTTTAGATCTACTGGGTCAGGCACTTGGGATGAACTTTTTCCATCATGTTGATATTACTAAGACTGCTGCTCAAAATTGGAGCATGCTTGAGACATTGTTCAGAGCTAGAGTACACAATTTGAAGATAATGATGAAGCAAGAATTATTTGCATTACAAATGGGTGATGACGATTCTCTGGCTACTCATATGAATAGAACGCAATCTATTATGAAGTAACTGTCGGAACTCAATGTACGCATTGAAGATGATGATGCTAAGGCAATCTTACAAGTCTTCCATCTTGATATACTGAGGAAGGACCTCTACTCCTTAGAGGTTTGCTAATCAAAAGCTAACATACCCCCCATAAACTGAGAAGGGGTGAAACACAAAAAAAGCTATGGCCTATTACACACATAATTTCCACCTAGAGCTAGAGTACTGCTCTCAATCAAAAAGTGAAACAATTGTCATGCTCCAACTCAATTACTGGTGTTGCAAATGCATTCCCTCCAGTTTCTTCTACCAGACATGCTTGTTTGCTCATTCCTTGCTTCATATTGAATGCTTTCTTGTAACAATTCTTCTTGGTGTGTCCTCATCTAGAATAGTTGCATGTAAAGTCTTTTTTCTTACCTTTGGCCTTATCTTTTACAAAGAAGGCTTGATCACCCATAGCTTGTTGAATCATTTCCACCTACCTTTCCTCACTTAATAGCATAGCAATGATATCATGGAAGGTAAGTGAATCGAAATTGAGTCTCAGGATCATAGTGCTAGAAGTTCTCATCTCTTCTTGTGATAGGTGAATCAGTTGTACACAGATGCAACAAACCCCGTAGGGATGAGCATCTATTAGTGCGTGGAGTGAGTTTGTATCTAAAAGATTGCAATAAAAGATTGTCACCTTTTTTCGTGTTATCATCCCTTATCATTGCATGCATGAATCTTTTCTAGCAAACATTGCATGTAAAACACACATAGCAGAATGACTTTAGCTAGCAAGCATTACAACATGACCCTGGTCTTTCAAGTATCCATATTGTACGCTGTAGCTTGTCATGCATGACAACATGTCTGACTGTAACTTCCAAACCCTTAACAAATGTGAAGCGCTCCATCCAAGAAACACATTGTCCTACAATGAAAATATTTTACCTTAAAACAAAAGAATGAAAATAGAATACATGTAATACAAATACTGCTAGTCAATCTTACCTGCCATAAGACATATGCATGCCAACCAACCACTATCAAACAAAGAAGATGCTGCAACTGCAAGCACATGATGCACATGGTCCTCCGACAAGATATTCCAAAAGGGGGTGGTTCATCTCTTGTCAAGGGGATAGCCAGTTGGAAAAGCAAGCAATATAAAATATGTAGCCCACTTGATCTTCCTACCCTTCCTCGTGTAGTCTCAGTCTAGACTAGCCATAGTCATGAAAAACTCATGAAGAATAGCATACTTTTCATTTTTCTTAGACTGCCATGCCCATACTATTGTAGTCACCAACCATACAAGCATACAATGGAGTGATACCATGGGCCAATGTGATATTTGGTGATTGTGACTTCTATAACACATAATTCTTCACAAGCTTTGTGACTGACTATGCACCTATATGAAAAAATTATATCAATCATCCCCAAAGCAAGATTTGAAGCAACAACTGCAAACACAAAAGATAACCACACCCTTACCTAGACTCTCCATGTGATCCTTCTCTTCTCTTGATGGACTAGATGGCTCCTCATCTAAAAAGAGAGCAAAGAATAACATTATTACACTATGCCAAACCTACATTATGAATAACAACTAGAACTCAACATGTGTGTATCTTCCTTACCTTTGTTTTCAATTGGTTCTTGTTTTCTATTTGTGTTTTCTTTTTAAGTTAAAAGAAAGAATGGTACTTTAGTAGACAGTGCTAGAGTAATGCTCAGTGAGAAGTATCTTTCGAATTAGTCTTGGGCGAAAGCAATAGCCACTACAAACTACTTACTTAATTGGCTTCCAATCGAACCGATTCAAGGTATGACACCTTATGAAACATTCACTGGACACAAGCCACACATTGGACATCTCCGCATATTTGGTTGCATAGCATATGCTCACATACATGATAACCATCACAGAAAATTGGATGCGAAGTAACGCAAACACATCATGGTTGGCTACAGTGAAGAAATCAAAGCATACAAGTTGTATGATCCCATCAACCAAAAGGTCATAATCTCCAGAGATGTAATCTTTGATGAGGAATTGGAATGAAAAACATCAAACACAAAGGAGATAGATACATCGATTACACAATCATCTACAGAAAGGGTTAATGAAGAAGAGCAAGAATTGCCAGAAGCATCCCAAGAAGAACCATAGCAACTCAGATGGTCTACCAAGAAAAGCAAACCTCTAGCCAAATTGACATATGCTCAAAAAGGCAAAGAAATTCAAGTTGAAACCACCAATTATGCTCTTATGACTACAATCATGGCTATAGAAGAGCCAAACACATTTGAAAAGACAGAATGGCAAACTTCTATGAATGAATAAATGGAAGCTTTGTATAAGAATAATACTTGGAAAGTATTCGACCTTCCACCAAAAAAGAAGGCCATAGCTAACAAATGGGTATACAAAGTGAAGTACAATCTAGATGGGAGCATTGAAAGATACAAAGCCATACTAGTTACCAAAGTATTTGCACAACAATATGGTCAGGATTATGATGAGACTTTTGCTCCAGTAGCAAACATGGATTCCATATGGTTCTTGATATCACTAGAGACACTCGGGAGATGGAATGTGTACCAGCTCGATGTCAAGGATGCTTTTCTTATCAATAGTTATCTAGATGAGGAAGTCTACATGCAACAACCAACAAGTTATGTTGAACCAAGAAAATAGAATTAGGTTTACCATCTCAAGAAAAGTCTCCACGGCTTAAAGCAAGCAACTAGAAGTTGGTATAGCAGAATCGACAAGTATTTTGCTAATTTGGGTTATATGAAATCAAATGCAGATCATACTCTCTACTATAAAGTTCAAGGGGAAGACATTACTGTTGCACTTTTATACCCTGGGGCGCCAGCTCCCTTTAGTAAGAAAACCTATTAAAATCTTGAGTTTGAGATGAATTTAACAATATGGCATGAATAGATATTATTCAAATTAACATGGTTGTGTTCTACAATAAAAGAGCTTCAAATATGTCTTTACACCTTGAAATTTGGATAACACATGAAAAAGTTACATTAATTTGAAAGAAGATGGGTTTTCATATTTCAGTGTATTTTATGTTTTAACCCCCCTCATCCAAAAGACCCATCCCCTTGGGCTTTACATATTATGAAAAATATGTACAAATCTTAAAATCATGCATAATTTTCAACGTATATACCTTATATTTTGTGGGAGCGGAGCCATGAAATTTTCATATTTTTCCCTTGCATATTTGAAAGTTTTTCAAGAAATCCCTACATATTATATATGGACCTTGTCCCCCCATACCCTCGATTTTAGATGAGGGTAGTAACATATTACATATTGAGTTGGTGACCCAGGTTTTATACGCAGATGATCTGATTGTGACAGGAAGCAAGGATAGCTTCATCAAAAAGTTGAAACAAGACTTATTCGCAGAGTTTGACATGAAAGATCTTGGACTTATTCAATATTATCTTGGAATTAAGTTCTGGAGATATTCAGACAAGCACCTTCATGCGTCGGCTAAAGTATGTTGACAATCTCTAGAAAAAGTTTCATATGGCAGATTGCAAGATTGCAGCCACTCCCTTTGAAACTTACAAAAGATTCAGAAAACCCTACATTCAATGATAGGTACTATCAGCATCTCATCAAATCTCTTATATATGTGACTATCACACGATCAAAAATTTGTTATACAGTAAGCTCACTTGCACAGTTTATGGCAAATCCAAAACTATCTCACTAGAATCCAACCACAAGATTCTTAAGATACATTAGAGGTACAAGACAATTTGTGATAGAATACAGAGGAAGTCATCTAAGGTTGCATAGATACTATGACAATGACTATGCCAAAGATTATGAAACCAAGAGATCGATACAGGGATATACATTTTTCCTTGGTTAAGGTGCTACATCATAGTTGTCAAACAAACAGCCAATTGTTTCTTTGCCTTCAACAGAAGCAGAATATAGGACTCTCACTATAGGTGCCTGTGAGGCTATATGGCTCAAAAGACTATTTGTTAGAAACAGATTACTTTGATGAATCAAAGCTAATATTAATATCCTGTGATGATCAATCGCCTCAAGCATTGGCCAAGAATCCAATATATCACTCTAGGACAAAGCACATTGATGTTAGAGAGCACTTTATCAGAGAAAGAGTGTTACTTGATGACATCACACTGCAGTATTATGACAGCAAAGAAAATGTTGGAGATATCTTTCCCAAACCACTCGATAAAGAGCTTTTTGAGAAATGCTGACAAGCTCTTGGTTTGACGCAAAGGAAGGGCATTCCCATTAAAGGAATGTGATGGAGTGTAATGCTCAGTACTTCCATTCCCTAAATCATCTTGAGGGAAGGCCTACTTCATGATGTTGATCTTGAGGGAAGGTGTTAAGAAACCATGCTAAACATCATGTGATCATATGGGCATAACACTAACCCAATAGAGTGCTAAAAAGGAAAGGGTTAGATGCTCTAACCCTAACCCGTAGGGTTTGTATATATTCTACATTTTCAACTAAATCTAGCGTACAATTAGTCATTTGTGGTGTGCTCTCTAACTGTGCCCTCTCTCCTCATTTCCACTCTTGTCCTTTCCTCTCTTTATATTTTGTCACCTTGTATAGAACATTTAACAAATTGTCTCAACTAAGTTTCTAGAGTTGATGTTTTTACTATAATCTTTGGTACTCAAGAGAGTAGAAGCTACATCATCATGATCAGGTTAGACATGCAATGAGAAAATCTATATTTGGGAAAGAGCATGCGATTTTAGATCCACAAAGATACATGTGACTTGCTATAGATGGCATGGATAAGATTATAATAATACTACATGGTTTTGTATCACAATCCGTAAACTACAAGGAAAACATTTCTTAAGACATATTTGTGGATGATACTATATGATTTTAAAGTTTTTGTGAGATAGTTGGATTGATTTCTTGCACTAACATGATAGCAATCAAATTATAACATCTCTAGTGCAAGCCATTCAAGATGTTCATGTAATAAAAAGTTATCTCCTTGCTAGTTTAAGAGTACAAGTAGACAATTGTTGAAGAGAAAACAAGAATATTCTCATGTTCTCTTTTTTCTCTAAGTTAGTAGCACATCACATATTCACAAACATGAAAGTAAGATTCTTCTATGTTGGGACATACGCATAATAATATTGACGCCTTCATGAGGACAATGGATGATTTGATATGGAAGGATAAAAGTTGAAAAAAAGGAAAATACATAGTGCTCAAAAGATGGAACAAATCATATCTTCCTTGAAAACACTTTTTCACAAAAGTTCTGGGTCAATACAATAACATACATAAGTTAAGAGAAGCTATATAGTCTCTCAAAATCAAATTGCTGCAAGTAGATAGGAGTAATTTTACTCCAACATAAGCAATAGTAATTCATGATATTAACGATTTCTATACGCTTTTTGCACATTCTCAAAGTTTGATAATGTAATATTTTTGTGAGATGTCTCTTTAGTTGAACAATTGTAAGCTGCTATTGTCATTACTAGTAGGTACTTGCTTGGAATATAATGTAGACATTTAATGGACATTTTAAGCACTCAATGGATAATGTCTAATTTGACGTATATTTTTGAACGTGCCCATATTCAAAAAATCACTTTTCCTTAGCCCTATCACTTGTTATTACACAGTGATTGCTATATGCTTTGCATTCTTGACCCCTCTTATCCGCACACATACAGAGGTCATCACAAAGGTATCTATGTCCTCTTCAAGATAATATGTGCAAAATGATAAAATATCTCTCTAGTTATTAACAAGACTAGTCTAGTCCAAAAGATTACCTAACTTTTGGAGCCCAATTCAATATTAATGCTCGTGCCTACTCTTACTAGTATTTTTATCAATCCTTTTATTTAAAAAACAAATGACTACTTTTATTTTGTTTAAAAGAATATGTTCAGCTCAAAATTAATAAGTTTGGCATCACCAACTTTTCACTTGGATATGAGAAGTCTTGAAATAGTTTTACTTGCCATTTTGGAACTTAGATGAATAAGTGGATCTAGTGTATCTACCATGTGTAATATAACGTGGATCTAACAGGTGTAATATAACAAGTGAGTACAAGTACTTGTGAGCACTGCCTTAGGTTCTGCCAAACGCAAACGATTGCAAGATGAATGGATGATGCAACCGCTTGCAAATACAAAGAGATTTGCAAACTCTATGTGTGTGTGTGTGTGTGTGTGTGTGTGTGTGTGTGTGTGTGTGTGAGAGAGAGAGAGAGAGAGAGAGAGAGAGAGTTTATTGGGAGAAGTGGAGAGAGGGAGAGAGAGGGGAGGAGAGAGAGACTAGAATAGAAAGTAGTTAACCAAGGCATGAGGTGTCCAAAAACTATTGGGAGGACACTTTTTTGCAAAATTCTTAGTACCTTGCAAGGCAGTGCTAAAAAAGAAAGTGTGTGGGTGAGTGTGTGTCTATGTGAGAGAGAGAGAACCAAAATAGAAGGGGGCTACTTGACAAGAAACTGTGTGGGACACTTTTTAACAAAAGTGTTAGTATAGCGCTGCCTAGAAGGGAATGCTAACAAGGTAATTTGCATGATCCTTTCGCTTGCTATATCTGGCTATAGTAAAGTCATCATTTCAAACAAGTAGTTCCTCCGTCATACTTGTTTAGAAAACTCCTCATACTTGTTTAGAAAATGGGCTTTAATTTTTCCCCATCATTAGTAGAGGTCACTTTTTGTACAAAAAAAGAAAAAGAAAATATGGTTTTAATTCAAAAGCCATGTTCATTCTAACATTAAGGCAAATGCAGAAAACGTAAATTACGCATGAAAACCCAGACACAAAATGTGCTTATTCAAAACCTGCAAATGGTGCCACGGGCATAGAGACCTTGAGATAGCATATTTCTGGGCTGTCTAGACTTTAATGTCTTCTAACTTGGCCCGTTGAAACATCCTTATTCCAAGATAAATGTTCCAGATCACCAAGTTTCCTGCTTAAAACAAAAAACAAAAACATTTTTTTTTGTAAATGCATTGGTCCAAAATGATTATACAATTCCTTAAGCAAATTTGAAGAGTCAAAAAACGTGGACTCTATGAGATTCTGCATGGAAAATACAGCTACCTTGGATGTAGTATGTGGAGTACCAAGGAGAAAAGGGCCAAGAAAATGCAAAGAGATCCAACCGTTACGTAGCCAATGCCCAGAAAATCATTCTTGCCACCCAACCAGCTGGTAGTCGAGAGCACCAACTTTTTCTTTCCATCAAAGCTGTACGTATTGTATACATTATTGATCTCAACTCGGACTTTAGTACTAGCATCCAGATTTTGCTCAATCCTCCCATAGATCTTCCGAAAATTCGGAAGGAAAGCTGTTCTCATCCACACCATGAGATCCTCATCTTCGTTCAGCTGAAGATAGACAATTGTTAAGCACCATCTTACCAATGTAGACTTGAATCACTACTGAAAATTCATATATATCTATGTGTGTGTGTGTGTGTGTGTGTGTGAGAGTGATATATATATATATATATATATATATATATATAGAGAGAGAGAGAGAGAGAGATGAATACAAAAACATTCCCAAAATTATCCCATACAAAAAAGAAACAGCCCAGTATTAAACCCGCCATAGCCACCCACAAAGTTCAAAACCGTGACGCATACCAGGGGCTAGTTATTCTGAAGATGTTTGAAAAAACTCACAGGCTTTGCAGGATCCAACTTCGCACCTCCAATCAAAATTCCCCTTTCATTGCTTGCAACATTATTAGGAAAATTTTGAGGGTAAACGTTTCCTCCAAATCTATGTTGGCGATCAAGTTTCCATGAAATACCCGTCTTGTTCACTAAGAGCTTCTTTCCACTACTTGTAAACTGGTATGTGTCATTAAATAAGCTCCAAGCTATCAAACCACATGGTATGATTGTGAGGCTGGCATTATTAAGCAGATTTTGCTCAGGCCGGCAGTTGCTTGTGTGAGTTGTGTTGTTTCCATGCAATAACTGTGTGTCACTCCTACTTTTCACATACCTGCACATGCATTGCACTGCCAACTCATTATTGAAATACACTTTGCATATGGTTTCCATCTACATTCCAATGAGAACACTTTCTAGCACTTCCGTTATCACTTGTAAAAAAAAGAAAAGAAAATATTATCACATTTGCTATTGATGATTATCTTGAGAATCTTCAATCCTAAACTTCAAAATAAAGCACAATAGGGTCTTTTGAGAGTTGGGACTCAGATTCTCAAGTAATAAAATCTTCATGAAATCTTCCTAGGGCAATTGAAAAAAAGGAACAAAAGCAACATCTTCATTAGGAAAGGACACTCTAAATAGAGCCACTCGTTCCTTTTACGCTCTTCAGCCCCTGGGTGCTTGCCACTATGAGGATACCAGATACTGTCGGGAAGGAGTCGCGTCCTCAACTCAATCTGAAAGGTCCTCAGTCCCTAGATCCTGTAAGTTGGTGTATGTCAATTAAGAAGGCATGACTCCCCTTCGCCAACCAGGCTGCCATGCTCCACGTGAACTCCCGTTGCATCCTTTGTGTCCTAGCCACAATCCGGACCGTCCCTTGCCAAATCCTCTGCCCTGTGGGGCAGCTCCATGGACAATACAAAATTGTTTCAAGGTCAGTATCCACTCATTGATGGCACCTCCCATCCACATGCATCTGCTCAAGAAACATGCCAATGGGCAAAGGGCAAGCAACACAGGGACAAGTTCCCACAGGAGGCCTCATCACGGGCCAAGAAGCCGCTCGAGTTGGTTCACGCCGACATCTACGGCCCAATGTTGACAAATTCATTTGTAGGTTCACGGTATTCCCTCTTACTTGTTGATGATTTCAGTTGCATGACATGGGTATTCTGTGTCACATGCACCCTTGCACTTGGGTGCAAAGTGACACACTGGCTACATCGACAAGTGTGTTATAGTTCCCAGATAGGAGATTTTGTCGTATGCTGTGACCCCTTTGTGAGCCCTTGTCCAGGGACAGTCAGGCACAAGCTACGTAGGTCAGTCTCTCAACCTTAGGTCAAGTCAACAATTCAGTTCTTGTTCACTAGTACCCACTAGAGAATAGTAGGTTAGTGTTTCCATCTTATAGTTTAGGTCTTAGCCTAGGTTAGGAGTTCCTTTAGGGCCCCCAAAGGCTGGACAGGTAAGCAGGGAAGGCAGCCTTTGGAGGCTGCCCAAAAACTCCCCTAGCAAATGAGCCAGGGAGGGCTATTTATAGGCTGGTTGTAGGCCAACCAGTCTGTAAAACAGACCGAGCCAGTCAGCTGTTTACAGACTGGGTTGACTCAGTTCCAGCCCTATAAAAGGGCCCCTTTGCTGCCCTTTTGAAGCACTCAGTTGCTCCTGCCTTCAACTCTCCTACAGCTCCACTTCAGCCTCCTTGTACAGCCCCTGACCACCTCAGATCTGGCCCTGGTCTAGCCTCAGTCCCTTGGCCATCAGTTCAGCCTGATCTGAAGGGGTCCACGCAACACAACAGTCGGAGTTTTGGACCAGCCAACGGAGAGAGGTTTGGACACTGTTTCATCAGCTTTCTCAGCTTTCTTTTACAGGCTACACAGCCTACTTCTTAGCTCTATTCTCTCAGTCATATCTCAGCTCTCTCTCAGTATCTATTACTCTCAGCTTTCACTCTCTCATTCACGCAGTAACCCTACATTCCGATGGACAGCACAAGCCTCTCCTTTGCCTTGCAAAAGCATCCTACATCGTCAGTGTGGACAGCATCAAGGTCTCGGTATTGGTTGGCGTTGCCTTTCAGGTCTTTGGGTCTGCTATACGTGTGCACAGTGAGCTCTTCAAAAGTGTGTTCCATGCTCTCTCGAAGAGTGTTCTTTGTATTTCTCAGTTCTCCAAGTATAAAGCAAATTCTCCCCCGATTGGGGGAGGGGCCCCTCAGTGGGTACAGGGACCCAATCGGTTGTCGACTCTACTCTCTCTCTACCCTCATCTCCTTTCTCTCTCTATGGTAAACAACACTAACTCCTCGCTAAAGGTTTAAAGGTCTTGCTGTGAATTACACGATCAGATTACCGTTGCATGTTACATTTTGCCTAGCCAAGAAATCTCAGGCTTTCGAGAAATTCAAAGACTAGAAGGCCCAGGTAGAGAAGGAGAGCGGGGAGGTAATCAAATCCTTCCGCACCAACAGAGGGGGAGAGTTCACTTCTACCGAGTTCAATGGATTCTGCAAGAAGAAAGGGATTAAGAGACAACTCACGACAACTCGCACATCTCAACAGAATGGAGTTGCTAAGAGGAAGCACAGGACCATCACAAAGACAAGGTTCACCATGTTGTGAGGGAGCAATCTCTCGAAAGCCTACTGGGGTGAAGCCGTGAATACTGCCGTTCACATCCTCAACAGAACCAAGACCAAGGTTGTTGATGGCAAGACTCCATATGAAGCTTATTATGGTCATAAGCCCATCATATCTCATCTGAGGGTTTTCGGTTCTAAAGCATTTGTGCATGTATACAAAGATGAACAAACAAAGCTGGATCCCCATAGCCGGAGCTGTATCTTTGTGGGATATAGCGAAGAGTCCAAGGCCTACCGCCTATTCGACCTGGACAAGAAGAAGATCCTTATCAGCAGGGATGTGATCTTTGAAGAGAACGAGCCACAGCCTGCCGAGGAGGTTCTAGAACTTCCAGTGTTACCCCCATCCAAAGTCACCATCTGTGAGGTGGAGCCGACTGAAGACCCCGAGGAGGAGGAAGAGGAGGAGGAGGAGCATGCCATTCTAGAGCCAGCTACCAAGCTTCATCCAAAGTACCTCCATCTGAGAAGAAGCTACCTCAATGGTATTTGAAGACGTTAGCAGACTCACGGGTCACGGACATACCCGAGAGCAATTCTGGAGTGTGGCGGTCTCAAAGAAACATGAAGACTCCCTCCATGAACTTCGCTTTGGTAGCTCAACTTGCGAAGCCCCATTCCTTCCAGAAAGCGAAGGATATACCAGAATGGCAGGAAGCCATGAAGGTAGAGATGGATGCCATTTTGAAAAATGACACCTGGGATTTAGTGCCCAAACCAACCAGGCGAAAGGTCATCGGGACTAAATGGGTGTACAAGCTTAAGTGCAAGTCAGATGGGAGCTTGGACAAGTACAAAGCAAGATTGGTGGTGAAAGGCTATGCACAGTCGGAAGGACTTGACTTCGACGAGACCTTTGCCCCCACAGCTAGGATGGTGACTATTCGGACAGTCATTGCCTTGGTTGCTCATCACAGTTGGCCTATCTTTCAGATGGATGTCAAGTCTGCATTTTTGAATGGTAACCTGGAGGAGGAGGTATGTGTGGCGCAGCCACGAGGATTTCAGATTCCAGGATCCCCATCAAAAGTTTGCAAGCTGAAGAAGGCCTTATACGGGCTGAAACAAGCCCCCAGAGCTTGGTACCAATGGATAGGTGTTTTCTTTTAGAAGATCGGGCTTCAACGGAGTCCATCAGAGACAAATCTCTATCTTGACACAGAGGGGGATTTGTAGCTGATATTGATTCTATATGTGGATGACCATCATTACTAGGGATCATACGAAGAAGATTGCTCAGGTCAAGAGACTTCTTATGGAGGAGTTCGAGATGACTAAATTAGGCATACTTCACTACTTTCTTGGGATTGAGGTGAAGCAGGGAAAGAGCAGTATCTTTATTTTACAAGAGAAGTATTACAGGGAATTGCTCAAATGCTTTGAGATGGAAAATTGCAAAGCTGCAGTGACTCCCATGGAAATTGGTCTGAAGCTGAGTGTGCATGATCCATCTCAACCAGTTGAGTTTGCTTTACCTCACCAATACTCGACCAGACATTTCCTTCGCAGTTGGATTGCTCTGTCAGTTCTCCGCCACACCCAAGAAGGCTCATTGGGACGCAGGTATGAGGGTGCTAAGGTACTTGAAGGGTACCTACACCTACGGCATCACTTATAACAAAGGCATTGAGTTGGGAGGTTTCTGTGAAAGTGATTGGGCAGGTGACATTGATACCCGGAGATCGACCTCTGGATATTTTTTCTTACTCTCATCAAGAGCCGTGTCATGGCTGAGTAAGAAACAACCTACTGTCGCCCTTTCATCTACAGAGACAGAGTACAGTGGCATGTGGAGCATTGTCGCTCAAGTGGATCTTGGAGGACATGAATGTGGCCCAAGAAGATGCGACTGCAGTTATGTGCAACAACCAGAGTTGCATAGCAATCGCCAACAATCCTGTGTTTCACATACGGACGAAGCACATCGAGGTCCACTACCACTTTGTTCGAGAACTCATCGACGAAGAGGTCATAGAGTTGATATACTGCCCAACCAACATCTCAGATGTCTTCACGAAGGCTCTTCCTAGGGAGAAGTTTGAGCACCTCATTTGACGCATGGGGATCAGCCCACAATTGTGACATTGAGAGGGGGTGTTAGAAGGTCACTGCCCCACCTGTGAGCCCCCGATTTGAGGGGACAAGGGGGCAGGAGACCATAGGGGGTAGGCGAGGTGAAAAGGTAGAAGACCTACCTGTCAGGGAACCCGCGCTGCAGCGTGAAGATGGCGCAACATCCTAGGAGCTCCTGGACCTGTGCACGGGCAGAGTTGGCAGCAGCAACAGCAGCCCATAAGCAGGGCTTATGGGCCCTTAAATAGAGCTGGCCTAAGCCGGCCTGACCAGCCAGCAAAGGCACCAATCGGTTGGTGGGCTGGCAGGTTGGTGCCTTGGGCAGGGAGCCGACTCCCTAGTCGGCCAAAATGAGGGGGCCTAGCCCCTCCTATAAAAAGCCCCCCCTTCCCCCCTCATTCCTCATCACCTGCACTTACAGCCTTGCACACAGGCAAGCGCACAAGGAGAGGAAGAGGCTCAGCATCATTGACAGCACTCGGGCTGTTTGTACACGCTCACCATTGAGCTTTTGTTGCCCACGATTGTGGAGGAATATATCTGAGTTTTGTCCTATCTCTCTTTCAGTTTTTTTTAGTGTTGTATGAGCTAGAGAGGAAGTGAGGTGTGAGTGATTCTATCCTCCATTTTCCAACACGGACAAGGAAGAGGAGTGTTCTAGGATTGAGGAAGAGCCAGACATAGAAGTTTATAGGAAGGATACCCAGCTTGTCGGAGGGGATACTTGATATGTGATCCGGATGGGAATCTTGTGTACAAGCAAAACTTGGTGCTAGATAATGTGGTAAGTAATAATTCATCCAAATACTCAGTTCTGATTACGGGATTGGAAGAGTGCAAAAGATAGAGGATTCAAAGACTGAAGGTGAAGGGTGATGCTTTGCTGCTAGCGAAGCAAGTCTGATTCATTGAGGCAGTTACTGAGAAGAGTGAAAAAGTTGACACAAATTCCTAGAGCTTTGGAAAAGGAGGCGGATGAGCTGGCCACGTAGTCTATACAACAAGGTAAGAAAGAGGTTTGGGTGTGACCCTACATGAACCCAAATAACAAGGGATGGAGTATCTATGGTCTAAAGTTATTTATTTGCAAATGAGGGAGTTTCCAGAAGGCTGCACTAAGTTGGAGAGATACAGGCTGGTGAGGAAGACTTCATCCTATCTTGTGTAGAAGACATGTTGTATCAAAAGGGATACTACTGAGATCCCAAAGGTACTTAAAGCTGAGCATGAAGATGTCTGGTGGTCATTTTGTTTATGATCTCACGGTAAGAAGTATTTTGCGAATTGGATATGCGTGGCCTAGTATGCATGTGGATTTACAGCATTCGTGCGAGACATGTCATGCTTGTTAGGTTGCAAGTGATATAAGACTCACATATGATGGCTCAAGGCGGCCCATAGTTGCAATGTGCCTTTTGGAAGTGGGGGATAGATGCTATTCGTCCTTTTCCTTCGACTTAGTCTGGTAAGGTTTATATTCTATAGAAGTGACTACATGACCAGATGGGAGGAAGCTATGTCCACACCCAAGATCACCATTAAGGCTGTGCATAGATTTATTGACACGCATGTTGTTGCATATTTGGAGCCCCTTTGGAGTTAGTCTCAGATTGTGAATTAAACACCCCTATTATCCTCGAGGCAATGGCCTAGTTGAAAAGGTGAATGGTGTTGTATGCAGGCTGATCTCCAAAATGGTGAAGGGAACTCAAAACATTGGGACAAGGCTTTAGATGGAGCTCTGTGGGCATATATATGTGCTTATAAGCAGGTTGCTGGTTACTCTCCTTTCATCTAGTGTATGGACAGGAGGCTTTACACCTTGTGGATATATCAAGCATGTGGTATCTGAAGAAGATTGGGGTTGTGCCTAGCAAATAGAATACTTTCTTTCACTGATTTGCAGGTGAAGAGACAAGATGCTCTCAGTTAGATAGAAGCTTTGCAGAGAGAGGGCTCACGCATGTGCCTATGTCTCATGGGAGAGCCAGCATCGAAAGAACCTTCCGACCAATGTGTGTATGCTATCCAAGCCCTGATCTTGAGCCTCCGGGTGCCAAGGAAGGGGCTGGCATTCAAACTCCTCAGGACACAGATAGAATGCTTTCTTTGGTTGATTTGCAGGTAAAGAGAATGTTGGAATATGAAGCCAAAGTGAGTCAAAAATGAGTGTACTAGGTGTCTAGGGGGTGTTTTATAGTCTAGTGAGTCCTATGGATGCCACGTGTCATATTGGGAGTTATCCCATATGCATATGTGTTCATATGTGTGTGTGTGCTCTTATATAAGAGCTGTACTTATCTAGTGTCAAATCAATCAAGTATCAAGCTACAAGCTCTTTGGTCTACATGTGAGTACTCTCATTTTTGTTCATTGCTTTAGTCATTTCATTATGTCTCGTTTTGAGTATCACTTCCTCTCTCGCTAGCCTACCCTTTCTCTCTCCCTCTTTCCACCATGTTCCTTCATGTGGTATCAGAGCCTCCCTTCCTACCTTCCCCTTCTTCTTAGTCTATCTAGAGGATGAGAGAAGCCCGCAAATGGAAGCTCCCTTGAGCACTTTCACTCATTTTTTTGAGCCTCTTCTGCGCATTCGGTGACTCTCCAATCGGCACATTGAATGTCATGACGTGAATCTCCCTTGGTAGCTGCTCCGATGGCCTTCATCGACACATCATTCGAGGGCTTACGCGCCTGGTTCTTCACTGACATATCTCTTTGCATCAAGATGTGCACACTCTTGTGCGGTAGCTACTTCGGACTCATGGGTTCTCTGCCCTTGCTATGCATAAAATAAATGAAATCTTTTATATATTTTTATATATGTTTGAGTTAAAGGTTCTCTACCTTGAGTAGTCCCTCTAAAAAGAATGTTTGAAGAGATAATAAAGGTCCTTTGCCTTGGATTGTCCTCCTAAAATGATGTGTTTCTTTTATGGTGTGTGACTCCATGTTTCTAGTTAGTTCCTGGAGTCAAGAGGGGGATGTACTGTGGGAGCCATGTATTGGCATTGCTAGGTCTATTTGCTTATCAGACCTGGCTTAAGAGTTCCAAGATGTTGGTGCATTGGTCTCTTAGACCTCTAAGTTTGTCATGCATCCATGCATGATGAGCCTCTGAGCCATGCTAGATGAGATTTCTATGTTATGCTCACTAGCCTGCGAGCCATGCTCACTTGCCTCTGAGATTGTGTGGGAACCATGTCTAGTTCTAGATCAACATGCACAGTTTTGATGACCGTCATTGTCATGTTCTGTTCTTGGTTCCATTCCAGTAGTCTCTCACCTTGCCTTCATGGGGGGGTGTTGGAATATGAAGCCAAAGTGAGTCAAAAATGAGTATACTAGGTGTCTAGGGAGTGTTTTATAGTCTAGTGAGTCCTACGGATGCCACGAGTCATATTGGGAGCTATCCCATATGCATAGGTGTTCATATGTGTCTGTGTGCTCTTATATAAGAGCTGTACTTATCTAGTGTCAAATAAGCTACAAGCTCTTTGGTCTACATGTAAGTAGTCTCATTTTCGTTCATTGTTTTAGTCATTTCATTTCCATTTCATTATGTCTCCTTTTGAGTATCACTTCCTCTCTCCCTAGCCTACCCTCTCTCTCTCCCTCTTTCCACCACGTTCCTTCAGAGACAAGATGCTATGAGTTTGATAGAAGCTTTGCAACAACAGCAGAAATAGAAATTTGATAAGCAACTGCCAACAGACAAGGGTATTAAGGACGGTACATATGCCAAATGTGAGCTGTCAGCTCCTGCGAATGCTCCCACCCCTCCCCTGCTCCCGTCTACCCCCCCCGCGCTGCGCGGCCCCCTCTCCCCTCCCCCTCCTCTCTCTTCGCCGCCTCCCAGCTCACAGCCGCCCACCGCGCCCTTCCGTCCCCCTCTCCTCCTTCTCTGCCCGCCATCCCCCCCCCCTCTCCTTCCTTCTCCGCCCCTCCGTCCTCTCCCCGCCTCCCCCCCCTCGCATTGCGCTACCACCCCCCCTGCCCCTTCCGCCCCCTCCCTGTTGTTGCGCAACGCTGCCACCCCCCCTTTCCCCTCCCTCCTCGCCTTTCTTCCCCGCCCCCTCTCGCGTTGCGCTGCCACACCCCCCCCCTTCTCCTCCCTCCTCTTCCCCGCCCTACGCTGCGCTGCCCCTCCCTCTCCCTCCTCCTTTCCTTCCCCCTTCGCCATTTGCTCCCTCTCCACCACCTCTCCTCCCCCCGCTTCCCCGTACTTCTCCATCCCTCTCTCTTTCCTCCCCCGCCTCCGTCCCACTCCCCCTCCCTCGCCTCTCCCATCTCCTTCCCCCGCCTTTTGGAGCTTTCGCAGTTTGTCGGTGCGGTATGGCGGCCGTGAGCCCGGAACCGGTGGCCCAGACGGACCCCCCCCTCCATCAGCCTACCGCATAACACTGACAGAGCATCAGGTCTCCTTGGTGAAGCAGGCCACCACGGACTTCTCCCAGACGTCCGTTTATGGGAGAGTCATTGGCTACGCCCCTTCACGAGCAGACATCAGCGACTAGTCCACCCTCTACCTTGAGGACAGCCACATTGAGAAGGTCGCACTCATGGGACGTGGTATCTTCTGGCTCAAGCTCTCCTCAGCACAGGCTGCGAGCGATATGGTCAGACGGTCCCCTACTTCTGTGGGTGGGAAGATCATCCTTATGGTCCCATGGTATAGGGGTTTCAGTGTAGCGGACTTCGATGCCTGCTTCCGTATTCCTCACCATCCAGTTACCCTCATTTTCCCAGGCCTCGCAACAGAGCTTCGCCCGATCATCAAGGACTTGGGGGACGCACTTTGGCTGGCTCATGCAGGACACCTTCGTTGATGCGGCGGCAGCCCAAGGGGTGCCACGTGTCAAAGTGGCAGTCCTAGATCCGCAGAGTATCCCCTCGGAGTTCGAGATTGAGACGGACACAGGTGTGGTGACACAACGCATTATGGTCACTGGTCGCCCAGATCAGTGTTTGAGATGCCACGGCTTCGGGCACCAGGCGCGCTCCTGCCCTCGCTTCACGAGGACAGAACCTCAGATGGCCCCCATCCAGGCAACTCAGGATCCCCCCGCCAAGCATCGACACGCCCTCCCGAAGGGGAAGGCTGGACTGAGGTCAAAAGAAAACGGAAAGGAAACAAAACAGCCCCAAAAAAGCCTTCCCATCTACAGCAAGAGACCCCTGTGGTCACCAATCAGCAGCAGCCCGGTAAGGGGAAGGAGAAAGGGAAGGAGAAGATCAGCCAGCCTCCCCCTCATCCTTCACCCCGCCCCCCCCCCCCCTCCCCCCTCCTCCTCGGTCCCCATACCTCCCCCCCCTCCAGGATCCCCCCCAGCACCTTTGGTTTCAGCCCCCCTCTCTCCCTCGAGCATGATCCCGAGGGAACCTCCCCTTCCGCCTACGCCGCCTGTGGCCCCGAAGCCAGCACAGACCTCCTCCGCGCCTATCCCTCCTGGCCCTGTGGAGGGGAGAGGCCCTTCCCCGCAGATGGCCAGCACCACTCCAACTTGTTCGACAGCCAGCACCCCTCCTTTTGGTTCAGACTCCTCATCCTCGTCCCCACACCCAAGGGAAGCTCCTAGAGCTCTACCTTTGGAGTTTTACCGAGCAGGACCTTGGGATTATTTGGATGCAGCGGGTATTGGCTCCTTCCCTACATGCCTAGACATCAGCATCTTCTTCCTCCGAAAGGGGGCGGAGGGTAAGGTGTCTGTCCTTGCCCCCCATGACGGTCCTAGCTATTCCTTCACTATCACCAGTGACGGGAATGAGCAATGGACGAATGAAAATGTTTGGGAGATGATTCAAGATCAGTCCCAAGAGCAGGTGCAGGACTGGCCCGGTAGCAGAGCAGCGGAGCTTCTTCAGCAGCAGTGGAAGGAGGGTGACGTTCGTCTGAGATGGCGCCATAGCGCCAAACGATTCTGCCTCTTAGTCATCATTCGACCGCCTCTGGAGTGGATCTACGCGGAAGGGCTCCGCCCTTGGAGGACCTCAGAGGTAGCGGGCTTCTACAGTATTTCCCTGGCGGAGGCTTCGAGTTGGTTAGGGAGAGCTTACCACCATGGGACGAAGGGCCTCTCCCCTCTGTTGAAGGTTTTAGAGGATGGGTCCGATGATCCGGCCTCTCCTTCGAAACCCTCACAGAAGCGCCTTCGTCTGCACACTGGACATCCTCCGACCACCTCGACATCGACCGCAAGCAGATAGCTGTTTGTGGCCCATCTCCCCTCTTCATGAGTATACGCATTATCTCTTGGAACGTCAACGGGTTCCACTCATCAGGAACCCGCGGCCCCAGGAAGATGGTGCTCAGACAGGAGCTCCAGCCAGCCTTGGTGGGAAGGGTAGATGTGCTCCTATTGCAGGAACACAAGCTTTCGGCTTCTCAGACCAGTAAGTGTGGGAAGGTCCTCATAAGACGCTCCCACACCTACTGGGAACCTTCGATTGGCGAGCAGGGGAGGAGCGGGGGTGTCTGTACCTCCATCGGCGCTTCTCTAGTTCAGCATGTGTGTGGTTTTGGCACCCTGATCCCAGGACGAGCGCTTTGGGTGGGCTTGAATATTGAGGGATCCCGTATCGGCATCCTCAATATCTATGCCCCGACCGACCTCAGACAGAGAGCCGCTTTCTGGAGCTCTTTGACAGACTTATTGCCAGAGATGGATTCTTGGATTGTAGGAGGGGACTTCAATAACCTTGAGACTTTAGAGGATCAGCAGGGACGGGGCCCAGAGTTCCTCGGTATAGCTCAGGCGGAGCAGGCAGATTGGGACTCCTTGTTCACTGTGCGAGGGGACAGCTGGAGGGAGCCTTCCTCTTGCAGATGGACAGGGAGTCTGGACTTCTCTTGGGGTTACAGGAGGGAGGGAGGCAGACTTCTGGAGCGGTTGGACCGTTTCTATGTCAGTGATTGGGCGCTAGGCAAAGGTGGAGAGTCAGGAGTGGTTCCAGGGACGACCCTCTCTGACCATGCCCCAGTCATCCTAGTCCTGGACTCAGCCTCTCACTCCTTACCTCCACGCTGGTGCCGGATCCCAGACTCCATCTACTCCAGAGCAGCGGTTTGCAGCAGGATAGTGGACCTGTGGGAGCAGGATTGGGACCCCATGGGGGATATGGCAGCTCAGGTAGCTCAGGTTCTTGCCGAGTCTAGTCTCATCTGTCAGCAGGAGGCGTTTCAGGTCAGGCAGCAGTGGTGGGCGAAGGAGAGGGGTCTCAGACGAGATCTTGCCTCGATACAGCGGATGCAGCAGTCTTCTCCAGGCTCTGAGGAGCTCAGATGACAAGAGGTTAGAGCCCGAGCCATGCTAGAGGAGATCACCCAGCGACACTCAGAGTTCTCGTTTCATGCTTCCAAGTCCTTTTGGGCTAGGAAAGGCAACAGGATGTGCAGAGAGTTCTTCAGGACTCATGGCCAGAGGTCAACAGGGGAACAGCTCCGATCTCTTAGAGCGCAGGATGGTAGTGTCAGGACAGATCCAGACAAGGTCCAGGACTTGGCGACAGATTTCTACAGATCCCTGTTCCAGCAGGAGCCCCCAGACCCTCGTGCCCGCCGTTGTAGGGAGGAGGTGTGGAGGTATACACCGTCGCTCGTGCAGCCTAGCATGAGTGAAACCCTTCTCGCCCCTTTCACCGTGGCAGAGATGCAGGATGCGGTGAGCGCTATTGATGGGCAGAAATGCCCAGGTGAGGATGGGCTCTCTAGAGCTTTCTTCACCACCTTCTGGGAGCAGGTCCACCAGCCCTTGCTCGCAACCTTCCAGCATATCTTCTCCAGCGGACAGATGCCAGAGAGCCTTGCAACAGGCTTGATTTGCCTCATCCCCAAAGGGGGGGACCGTCAGGAGATCAGACAGTGGCACCCTATCACCCTCCTCCCGAGTGCCTACAAAATCCTCACCAAGATGATCAGAAGCCGCATCCGCCCCCTGCTACATGACTTGATCCATGACACCCAGACTGGTCTTGTCCAAGATCGCAGCATTTTGGACAACATTTTCACATTCTCAGAGACAACGGAGTGGGCCCAGCACAGTGGCCAGCACCTTGCCATACTCCTTGACTTTGAGAAGGCGTACGACAGGGTAGACTGGTCCTTCTTGGAAGGTACACTCTCTCAATTCGGTTTTCCGGACAAGTGGATCAGAGGTATTGCTAGTCTCTACAGGTCAGCCGGGTTATCATCAGCGGCAGGATGGGGGAGAGATTCACCCTCGAGCGCTCGATGTGTCAGGGCTGCCCGCTTGCGCCCTACCTCTTCCTATTTTTTGCGGAGGCCATGACTCACTTCCTACGAGCCCGTACCACTGGTCTTCGAGGGATGCGCCTCCCTATTCGGGACGATGCAGAACTTCTGGATTTTTTTATATGACCATCAAGAGCTGTTCTTCCAGCACTCTGCTCAGAGTCTTCAGTGGCATTACTCCCCCCCACCGTGGCTGTTTGTCCACACTCCGATGATTATGCCCTGAGAGGCTTGTAATTAGTATTTTGTTACCACGGGCTGTATCCGTTTTGTGATTACAGCCCGCTGGCCTTTAGGCCCTCTTGTACTCTCGTTTTCAAGCAATATAACTAGCACTACTTTTTGCGAAAAAAATTTAAGGAAGGCACATTGGTCCTGAGGTTAGGTCCTGAGGTTATTATCAACTTCAAGATCAATGGATGGAGACTGAAGCCCTATTTTCGAAGTTAAGGCCAGCCTGTTGGGATCAAGATGATGCCTAGGGTTTTGATGCTATTCTGCCTTAACTATTCAGAAACGGTTTTGCTTACAAAGTCATGCCTTTCGGCCTAACCAAAGCCATGGCTAATTTTCAAAGGTTATGGCCAGAGATCAGATAGAAGCTCAGAATTTAGATGTTGTAGGAGCGGACTAGAAACTTTTGGGATGGCACATGAATGTCCCATCCCACCGGGGGATGACTATCATGATGCATGGTTTTTTGATACCCAGATTTTGTCATAGGATGTGGGAGATCATAGGGGTCTACGAGGAATATGATGGTAATTGAATGGGTAGATGCTTGTGAAAGGGATAGGATAAAAAGCAAGTTGGGCGCCTAGCTCTATGGAGGCATGCTCTAAAAAGCAGCCTAAAAATCTGAAAGCCGAGGAAAAGCAAGTTGCCTTGAGGAAAAATCAATCACTAGGAGGCAAAGCAACCACATTGGAAAGGAAGTAGGCACTTTTAGGCAATTTGCCTAGTTTTGGGAGTGTGGCCCCTTGTTTTTTGCAAACTTTTTGGTGTGCATGCGTTTTTGGAGCAAAAGCAAGTGCGTGCTTTAGGATAAAGCAAGACCAGCAAGACAAGCAAGCTTTTTTTGGCAAGTCGCCCAGCTATTGTGGAAAAAGCACCTCGTTTTTTGGAAGAGTTTTCTAGAAAGCAAGCCCTAAATACTTACTCTGTCTCCCTTCTCATTTTTATGTCCCCTCCCCCTTCTTCTCTTATGGATTCAACAAGCCAAGGTGTTCACTATGTTAAAACCCCATATAGCGCATGCGATCAAGGGCTATTATAAAAGCCCCCTACCTGCGGATCTTTATAACCTATACACACCCCTTCTGTAAATTTTGAGATGATAAGCGTATCCCTTATCAATGGCAAACTTCACTTTTTGAATTAAAAATTCCCTTGTGTATGTATATTTTGTGCATAGTTGCACGAAACGGCCGTTTCGTGGCCAGAAACGGAAACGACGAAACGGAGACGAAACGCCGTTTCGTAAAACCTGTTTTGCCCTAAACCCTAAAAACACAATTTCGCCGCCTCTCTTCATCTTTCGCCGCCTCCCGCCCGTTCCACTCCTCTTGTGCATCCTTGCTGCTCTCTCCACCTTCTCTAAGCTCTCTCCATCCCTCCATCCTTTGCTCTTGGACCTCCATCCTTCTCTCTCCATCCTCTTCATCCTTTGCTCCATCTTCTCCATCCTGCAAGCTGCAGCTTGGCAGCCTGCTCTCTAGACTCCATCCCTCCATCCTTCTTCTCTCCATCCTCTCTTTAATCTTACCTTCTACCTCTCCATCCTCCTCCTCTCCATCCTCCTTCACTTCTACCTCTGATCCTCCAGGCTCCTTCCACCTCTCCATCCTCTTTTACCTCTATCTCTCCATCCTCCTTCTACCTCTCCATCCTTTCTCACTTGTGACCTCTCCATCCTCCTTCTCACCTCTCCATCCTCCTCAATGCCGAGAGATGCTTATTGGGTCCATGTCTCCCTCCTGGATAGTTATAAAGGAGGCGGTGGCTCCAAGAAGTGGAGATGCAACTATTGCGGCATAAGCAAAACGGGGTCTGTCACACGGGTGAAAGACCATCTAGCAGGTGTTCCCAGCAAGGATGTAGGACCTTGTGAGTTCGTGCCTACTCCAGTGAAAGGTGGCCTAACAGAATGGAAGCGTGTGCGTATGGCAGCGTTGGCTGCAAAAGTGGAGGACAAGGGCTGCAAGATGAAGAAGAGGCTGCTGACACTGAGCCACTGGATGATGCCACCACATTGGGTTCTGCAAAGAGAAGTAGAGGGGCATCAACTACATCGAGCGCAGGTCCTAGTGCTACAAGAACACCCTTGCCACATGGATCAATTAGTGTGGATGCTAGTGTGGGGAAAAGAGGATCACTGCAAAGGTCTAGCATTCAAGCACGCTTGCAAAAGCAAGCAGTGAAGGAGGCCACTAGTGAGCTCACAAAGCTCTTCATACAGTGTGCAATACCCTTTCATGTGGTGAAGACTACACGATGAAGGAAGGCCATGAGAGCCGTAAGCCGCATTGGGTATGAATGGGAAGGACCTACATACGAGGCCTTGCGGACAAGAGAGCTAAGAAGAGAGAGGGAATGTGTGGAAGACCAAATGAAGCCCTTGAAAGAGACTTGGAAAAAATATGGATGCACACTCTTATGCGATGGATGGTCAGATGCACGCAAGAGGAATGTGTACAATATTTTAGTGTCTTCTTGCAAGGGAACCATGTTCTTGAGAGCCATAGACGCTTCCACTGCAGGTACAGTGATTACAAGGTTGTATATTTGGGAGCATTTACGGGCAGCCATTATGGAGATAGGTGTTGAGCATGTGGTGCAGGTGGTGACAGATAATGGCAGCAATTGTGTGTCAATGGGTGCCATGTTAGAAGATGAGTTCCCTAAGATTGTGTGGACACCCTGTGCCTCACATTGCCTTGATCTTTTGATCGAGGACCTAGAGAAGATACCTTGGATTGATGCCATCTTCTCCACAGCCCGCAGTATCGTGAAGTTTGTCACGAAGAGACCCAAAGTCCTCAGCATCTATCGGGCTTACAGTGACCTTGAGCTATTGAAACCTCCAGCCACAAGGTTTGCTTACATGTTCATAGTGGTGGAGAGGCTTGTGCGAGTGCGCCAGGGCTTGTTGCGCACGGTTGTGTCTCGGGAGTGGGGAGATTGGGATGATAGAGGCCAAGCAAAGTCTATCAAATTTTTTCGCATGATCATGGATGAGTCTTGGTGGAATCAGGCGGAGGCATTAATCAAATCGATTAATCCTATCTACACGGTGCTTCGCATCACGGACATGGAGGGAAGCACATTAGGGCTCTTGTACGAGTTTATGGACAAGATTGGAGAGGCCCTTAACAGAAACACTTCCCTATCGCCTGATAAGTAAGACTTTTTACTTTTGTAATATGTATAATTATTGTAGTTACTAAATGGCAATTTGTTATCATGAAGCCTGGAATTTTCAAATATATATTATGTATGTACTATTATCTATAGTCTATGAATTTTGCATGCATGATGCACTCTAATTTCTTGTGGCATGATTTAGGGTTGAGTCCATCCGTGCTATATGGAATAAGCGGTGGAATTGGTTCCACTGCCCAATCCATGCGGTGGCACATGTATTGCATCCGCTCTGGCGCAGTCAAGAGCAATATGAGAATGACGAGTTGGAGGAGGGGATGCAACAGTATCTACAAAATTGGACGGGTGGTGACTTGGAGATGCAACGAAGAATGGAGGATGAACTTCTATTGTTCCGCAATCACAGCCTCTCCTTTGGTCGGCTAGGCTCCGAGAGACACAGTTGCAACCTGTCTCCTGGTGGGAGAAATATGGCAACTGTACTCCTACTTTGGTAAGAGTCTAAGAGACAAGTTCCAATGCCACTAGTTATAGCTTAGTCGTTAAGTAATTTGAAGTTTTATCTACTACAAATATGTTTAAAGTTATCAAGTTCCTGATACTTATCTCGGCTTAATTGGCTTATGGCAGAAACGCCTTGCTATACGTGTTCTCTCACAGGACTGCAGTTCCGGTCCTTGTGAGAGGAACTGGAGCACTTGGGCCCTCTTTCACACAAAGAAGAGGAACAGATTGAGCACGGCTCAATTGGAGCGGTTGGTGTTTTGTCATTGCAACCTCCGTCTCCTTGAGTTCGCCGCCGGCTGCCCCGAACCTTGCCAAGTGAATGTAGACAAGGTGGACGTGGAGAAGATGAAGGCCATACCAGATATCCCACGGGAGGAGCTGGACATATACACCATGGTGTATGAGGAGCTGTCAGCACCAGCACACCACACACGATCATACACTCAACCATCTGGAGATGGTGCTAGTACTTCAGTTGCACCCGATGGTCCTGATCCTGATGTTGATGATTCTTCTTCAGACAGT
Source organism: Dipteris shenzhenensis (assembly GCF_047967505.1). Classification (NCBI taxonomy): domain Eukaryota; kingdom Viridiplantae; phylum Streptophyta; class Polypodiopsida; order Gleicheniales; family Dipteridaceae; genus Dipteris; species Dipteris shenzhenensis. The sequence goes on along the minus strand of NC_141622.1, from coordinate 27,200,186 downwards.
GACACAGATGCCTCAAGCTTATCTGAGGACGCAGAGGATGACGATGACGAGGAGTCCATGGATGATGCAGATGATCAGTAGTCCTGCTGCTTTTTTTTACATCATCCATGGGTGCTTTTATTTTGAGTCTTGCATGACTCATGATCATGAAATTTGTGGATCATGAATCATGATCATGAAATTTGTGGATCATGAATCATGATCATCTATGGAGTCTGGACATTGGATACTTTCAAGTTTCAAGTTTCAAGTTTCAAGTTTCAACTTGTGTGCTAAGTTTAAACTTTAAAGTACTTCAAACTTCTAAATTTCAGATTCTTGTAATGCCAAACTTGTTAGTCATGACTCATGATACATGTTGATTTCAGATTATTGAAGCATCATTCAAGAATTTAGAATCATAGAGGCATGAATGATGCATTGATGCTTGAAGGCTGAAGCTTCAAGTATAGATAATTGTAATTTGTGTTATGTATGATTTGCACTCTATTGATAATTATATTATGTATAAAAAATAAATTTTTATACATAAATTGTATCATATTGCCGTTTCTTCCGTTTCCGTTTCGGGTACGCTGCTGACTCTCTACCACCAGGGCAATCTACTGCTATGCTGAAATATCAATACCCACTCGACAAACTAAGTACCTCGTTGTCTAGCCTCACGGGATCTAGTGAAAGCCAAGCCAGGCACCCGGGATCTCTTGAATCTCTTAACTAGCCGTGAGGACACAGATTGATTTGGTCCAGTTGATCTTGGCCCTAGATGCCTTATAGTACTCCTCAAGGCTACCTCACAGTCCCTCTAGACTCTCTGCCATGCCCTGCACAAAAAGGGCTGTGTCATCTGCAAAATTTGAGTGTAGTAACTCCTCCCGGCGAGTCGGGAGCGGCGAGTCGGGAGGTGCATAGAAAATAGCCAAAGCCTCTTCCACAAAGAGGAAAAGAAACGGAGCCAGAGAACAACCTTGATGCATGGTCCAACTCCAACGTTCCGAGAAACCCATCTTCCACTTGGTGCCCTCCAAAAAACGTGACTCCACCGTTGTAAGCCTTCTCAAGTTCCAAGAGAAGGACTGCAATAGATTGAGACTCCTCTTGTGCCTAATCCCACTGTCTCCCAAAAAGTGAAATATTGTCCAGGAGGCTACGTTCCTAAACAAAACTTATCGAAGTGTCCTAAATAATGTCAACAAGATGGGGGTGCAAGCGAAAACTCAAGATTTACCTAAGACTTGGATTTACCTTGACCATAAAGATTGGCCTGAGAAACCATGAGCCTAGATCTATCCTTGACACAAAATATGAGGCAATCCCTTGAGAGAGGATTTGTTGGGATCAATGCCTTGCTCTGTCATGCACAATATGTGTAATGTGTGTGTCCTAGTATGTTCATAGAGTATGTCTCTAGATGTGTCCTCTCCATGTGTGCTTGTGTGTGAGCACTAGTTTTGCAGGCAGCAGCAGGCTGTAGGTGTGATTGATGATGTGCATGTGAATGATCTAAGCTATGAGGTGTGAGTATGGTTGGTTGATTGAGAGGTTCATTGAGAGATTATAGGGTCTAAGGTGCTCTTCCATGAGCTCATCTGTGACAACATTGCTACTTATACTCAAGCCTACTTTAAGGCTCACTCTATTATGAATAGTTGCTCGTTGTGTATGCACATTGCTCAAGAAGCACTATGCTCAACCATGGTCACATACCTTCCTCCATAGTTAGATTCAACACCTTTGAGTCTTACAAGCTTCAGTGCTTGTCACATAGGCTGTTTCATAAAGTCACAACCCTTCTTGCAAAGACTTTGACCTAGGACTGTTACTGTCTGTAGTGTTACCTTTGACCCTGGTCAAAGTAGCATTCTTTGTCTTACCCTTCATCTTCGTACATTGCATCTGCATATGCCCCTGTTGTCCACAAAGGAAGCAATGGCCTTTCACGTATTGAAGGATTTGCTTGGCTTTCTTCACTCGCTTTGCAGTCACCTCAGCTGAAATCTATGACGGACTCGAGGCTTGAGTTTGTGTATCCCTAATAGGACATAATTACCTCTTCCAACTAAATTTCTTTTGCTCAAAATTTGTGGTAGGCTGAGTTTTCTGTGAAGAACTCCCTTAGCAATAGTGTCATCATAGAGCTTGGCGTATCTAATCACATTCTTGAGGTTTTTTGTTCGGTTGCACTTCACCTGTAACTCGTGTTCTTTTTTTATGGAGAATACACACACAGTGGTAGGATCCATATACGAAGCTTTGGATTGTAGGTCCTAGACCTCTATAGGTAGGTACCAAATGGCATCTTTTCCATGTTTAAGTTTGTATGAGATCAAACTCATCTTCAGGTTGAAGAAACTCTTCTTTGAACACTTGTTCGAAATCAGCCCATGTCTTTGGATTCTCCTTTAATTCACGCCACCAAGCTAACGCTTTGCCTTTCAACATCCCTGAGCTGTAATCTGTAATAGCAGAATGTGTCCCCCATGTGCTTAGCCATGAGCATGGGCATACCACTATGTTTCTTCTGTGCTTCGTGAGTTTGTTGTAAAACCAACAACTGCTGCTGTGTACTTTGCATTTGAGTATACAAACTCTGTAGAACTTGGGCGTCTATCTGGACTATATGCACCTGCGATCGAGCAGAAGGTTCAGGAGCAGTGGTTTGCGGGGTTCCCTCGCCAAGAGTTTGCTCCATGATGAGAGAGAAAGGATGCAAGAAAGAGGATGTGAAATTGATCAGAAATCAAAGCCTTTCTCCATTCTCAAAGAGAGCAGTAAATGCTTGAGATTAGCAAGCTTACAACAAGCTAGAGCTGTTGTGGATCATCTAGGAGAGAGAGAGAGAGAGAGAGAGAGAGAGAGAGAGAGAGAGAGAGCAAAGTGAGCAGTCGATTGCAGCAAATTAGAGGTCACTAGCTGTAGAATAGGTAAGTTTAGAAGCTGCAGGGTTAGGCTGGATTGCTGATTGGAGTCTCTAAAAGATGTGGGGTAGGGAGAGAAAAGTGGCATGAAGGCCACAAGTCTTTCTTGCCTTTTGGAGCACTCCACAAGGCTTTGTTTCCACACAAAGTACTTTTAGAAAGTGCTTTTAGGAAAGTGTTATTTACTAAAGCTGAAGGAAGGACTTTAGTTCTAGTGGATGTATGGTTTGCATGGCAAGTAAACATGCATGCACCCACAGTGCTTGCATGAAGCTTACTTCTACACAATCCAAGGCTTAACGTAGAGGCTTTCAGCAATTACAACTGCTAAAGTAACTTTCCAAGGCATGCAGCCCAGAAAAGTAATTACATGCAACGATCAGTGGAAAAGTTCCAATACCACTCATACTGCCAAATCTCAACGCAACACAAACTGAATTCAAGCAGCCATGAATTCTCAGCACCCAACATCTGGGTTACAACCACACACATGCAATTGCAGGAATATAGCAAACAAGCAAGGCTCTCCCGAACAAGAAGATAGATACTACAGGTTAGTCACCACTAACCTCAGGATTCTATGATCTCCTCTATCTCTGTGCTAACCTGCAACCTCAATAATCTCAGTATACCAACATAGGGACACATATGGATAGGCTACTGCATCACCACCCAAGAGTAGATCCCTCAGGATCACCCCTAAGCTAGAGGTCAAGCAACCTCTGACCATAGTCCACCCCAAGTAAGACTACGTATTGCATACCACGTAGGCCCATCTGCGCACAAATGTCGCTAGGGATACACAGGCCTGGATGGGTTCTCAACCTAGTTGGCTATTCTTGGAAGGCCCCACTCCCAAGAATGACGCATGTGACTAATGGCTCTCACTTATATATAGATGCAAGGTGTCTTAGGTGACTCAAGCCTAAGACTACTATCAGTGTACCAAGGTTACCCCATGTCCTAATTGTCCCAAGGTTAGGACACGAGATCAAAGGTTAAGCTGACCTCGTACCACTAGCCACATTATGTCCACAAGTGGACATAACACTTGTGTTCTCTCATCATTTATCTTACGTTGCAAGACATAACACACTTCACACTCTAAGATATTAACCACCCGAATGGCCACAACTTGGCATCCCTATACATGTCTTTAGCACCCAAAACTAGGTATTGGTCACCTGCATACAGTGTGCCCACTTCCATAGTCGTATATGTCAATGGATTTTTGTCAATGTTGTGAAGAAAACAGGGAAAGTTCATCCGTGCCAAAGACTAGGACTGAAGTAAAGAGCTCATTAATGCAAGTCTTACAATCAAATTCAAGGACAACGTTTGTAGAAAGAGAGTTTGCTCACTCACAATAAAATCTAGAAGAGGAAGCATACACTAGTATGACTAAAAAGGACTGGCATAAACCCCAAACATAATGAGGTGAAAATTTGCAAGAATTGCCTTCTGCCAATACAGTTCCTGGTAGTTCAGGAAGGTTATTCACAAATATGAGAATATAGCAACCTGAGCTACACTTATTGGAGCCTTAGAAAGGATGCTCGACAAGAAACAGTGTTGATTTTACTTCTGCATTGTAAAAGAGAAAGTACGGTATTGCTCCACAGATTTCCCCTTTCATATTGTTTCAAAAATTGAACAAAAGAAAGTTATCTTTGAACCAACAAACAATAGCATTACAATGGACTTTTACTTACAGTCTGTGGTTTTGATAGAAATTATCCAGCTCATAGTACACATAGATAGGTTTTTTCATATCCTTTGGCACCTACAACAAGCAGAGTACAATCATCTATGAAATTTTAGCATACCAACAATTTTCAGCTAGCTCATGCAATGCTTATTCCTGGAAGAGTTTTCAATAAAAGCCAGATCAACTATCAATTTTCCCCTTTAATTTCAGAAATCATTTTAAAAGGGATGCTATTGTTGTTTGGAGATATCTTGAAAGCGTTAGTTTTGCGTTCAGGTATGAAGGATACAGTTAAGACTCTCGTGCATGATTTCCTAGTGGCAACATCTTGAATGAAGTGCACTTTTTGTTCAGTGGTTGTCACATTGTGAGGAAGACAAACCGTTTCATATTGGTCCACAATTTCAACAACCTGCATCATACATGCTACTCAGTGGTGGTCCTCAAGATCAGAAGAGAATCAAACAAACACACTTTTTCTTTGGTGAAATCCAGTTGTCATTATATTACAAAAAACAGTCCTGAAGAAAGGGACAATCAAACACACACACACAACACACACACACACACATACACACACATAGAGAGAGGTGTGTGTGTGCACACATACATATATATATACATTGCGTGTGTAAAGAGAGAGAGAGAGAGAGAGAGAGGGAGAGAGAGATACATTATTTGAAGCAATCAAAGCAAAAACCCCTATGGGTATAAATGTAATCCCAACCAACATGTAAATTGTGATAACCTGCATATATAGCCATACTAAAAAAGTAAAACTTCGTTCAAGTCCAACATCTTGCACGGCAATAAACTGAAATGTGCTTGTGAAAGATGACTGATGATCTCACCCATCCTGGTGTTAACAAGGGCCGGCATGCAGGTGTCTCTTGCTTTAAAAAGGGAGTTTCTGCACCACAACAGCAAACTGTACTAGTCATACTCACTTTTCTTTCATATTAGAGAAAACTAATTCAGCAAAGTGAACCTATTTCAAGAACTAGTAAATTTGCTTTAAATCAATTGCTGAATCAATTCTATTATACTTGCACTACAAGCCTAGATTTTGCACAAGATCAGAATATACAAACATATTCATGTACCTCTTCCTACACGCAAGCTTTGAATCAGACGAGGACTATGGATCCCTATGAAGCCCATACTCCAGATTAAAGTCAATGGATGTATTAAGTGGAAAAGAAAAAGAAAATATTTATCTTACTAAGCAGAAATATAGAGAGACAAGTGATCCAGCGGACAAAGGAAAACATAAAAACCTTTCCTTTGTTGTCCAACTCTTGACAGGCTGAAGTAGTTTGAGGAAGGTGCAAATGTTGATGGGGTGGTTTGTACAGTTGCGCAGTACTGGCCTATCGCAATGGGTCGCTGGGACACGTTCTAGACTATGGTGCTACAGACTGTTGGATTGAAGGCTCATACCTTGTTAGCTGTTCGAAGATTTATCAGAGAGATACTTGGCTCCAACATCGCCACTGGCCAAACTCCATAATCTATCTACCAATGAAAGCCTCATTTCGTCGTCGGCTTCGTCCTCCCTCTATCTCTTCATTCGAGTGAGCATGCCTGCGAGCATGCGCTATTTTCCTATGGCTAGTCGCGATGATTGGCTCGCAGGATAGCACGCGGACTTTTCTTGGAGAGAAAAAAAAAAAAGGATAGCGCGCGGACAGATCGAGCGAAGTAGCCATGGAGCTTGGAGCTCTCGAGTGGCACTGGAGTTTGAGAGTTGCGATCATGATGAGCTATGGCGACCTCCAGGTCCGCCATGCGGATCCCATGAGCACTCGTTTGAAAGGTCGACAGATAGTGTTTAGCCTTGAGGGTCTCAGCCGATCATGGCATTTGCAGTGAAGCCCTGGAGCTCCGTAGTAGCTCGATTCCTATTCGAAAACTGAAGGCTACCATCATGCGCAGTTTGCCAAATTTAACAATACGCAAGATCGTCAGTCATATATGTTGATTAGCTGCAGCTCATCTTGCTGCCCAAAACTGAAACTTCATTTCTCCTTATAAGATTCTCCAAAGATGATTGCGATCATCGGGGATTTAGTCATCATGGTATGTTTTTTGCAAGCCTCGGTCTGTAACTGCTAATTTGAAACAGATGCCGCTTTCCAACAACAGTTCGACGCCGCAAAATCCAACAAACAAATATCGTGATTGTCACAAAAGGAAACGTATTCGTGTGGAAACCTTTCGGCTTGTTCCTCTTCGTCGTCGTCCCTCCTGCGCCATTGCCGGATGAGCTAGCTACATCAGAACTCATCACACCAGCTCTCAGCGCCGATATGGCAATCAATCCTCTTGAGGTGAAAGTTCCCGAGCTGCTCGCGTACAAGCAAAATTGATGAGCATTTGACGACGACCAACAATGAGAGCAGAGCTTGTTGACGACGATCGAAATGCACGAATCTGTACGCAAACGGGCTGCGAAGCGACGCAAATCCGAGAAGAAATGCGATCGCGGGGCTGATTACAAGCAAGCGAGCTGGTACAAAGGTAATGGAAGCGCAAGAGAATCCGACAAGTGAATCAAACACTTTCTGATTCTTGCGTCTGTGCCCTCCCTCCGCGTCCGTGCGCTCTGATTCATGCGTTCAAACAGAAGATAGGTGATCGATCGGTAGCGATTTGCGAGCGAAGTAGCTGCGTGATTCACAGAATGTACGTAGGTGATCCATAAGGATTTGCGAGCTGAAAAAAAACTGTAGCTGACTGGAAGAAGTCACGTACGTTTTTCACAAGCATTGAGGGTGCCCTCAAGCTTTTGTCGTAGACAAGCAACTTGGTTGTCTACCATTCACCCTCCCTAGACAATGTTGGGCAATAGCCTCCATGCCATTGTGCACTACCAACATGCCTTTCTCTAGGGAGCACAAGGAAGACAGGAGAATCCCTTGAAGGAGCAAAAGCCATGGCTTCTCCATGAAGAAAAGATCTCTTAACGAATAAAAACCTCTAGAGATTGGCTCCTTTTAAGAAGGAAAAGTCTCCCTTGCACTCCACCACCATGCCCTCTCTTTCCCACCCACATTTTGTGAATGTAAACAAAGAGCACGGGGAGTCACTCATAATCTCTCTCTCTCTCTCTCTCTCTCTCTCTCTCTCTCTCTCTCTCACACACACACACACACACACACACATACATCTAGAGAGTGTGCGTGTGTGCATGAGGGAGAGAGATATATATATATACATACATCTAGAGAGAGAGAGAGAGATACATACATCTCTCTCTCTCTCTCTCTCTCTCTCTCTCTCTCTCTCTCTCTCACACACACACACACACACAATGTGTGTGTGTGTGTGTGTGTGTGTGTGAGAGAGAGAGAGATGCATGTATGTATATATGTGCCCCTAAAGAACTTTAAATCAAAATTCCTTTTGATTAGTTGTGGAGAAAAGAAGAGGGGTGAAAAGGAAGAGGGCAAGGACATGATTAAACTAAGGGATAAAGGGGGGAGGGGAGGAGTTTCAATTAAAGGATAATGGAGGGTAGGGGGCCTTAAAGACGGAGGCACTTCAGATTGGGAAGGGGGGGAAGGACCACTTATGATGGGGGTAGGGGAGCACTTATGAAGGGATATGTATGTCCCCCCATACATTGACAAATGTACCTATATACCATGTGCATTCAAGGCCTTTTGTAAAAACCCCTTATGAAGGGGTATTAAAGAAGAAGGTAAGTCCTAAAGGGGGAGGGGGAAGAAGGACCATTAATAATATTATGATTAGCAATAGGCATGCTATACCACACTACAGCTTAGTAATAGGCTTGACTCTTGATAAAGACAAGATTGTGGGTTTGAATGCTTTGTTCAAAAGATTAACCCATGTCCATAATATAATATGAGTAGCACGACCCGTCTACAACAGGTTTGAGACCTGCTTTGCTAGGTCTCAAGGTGGGATCTTAGAATCACTTTAATTTAAAGAAAAAATATTTCAAGTTTCAAGGCCCCCTCACCATAGGCATCACTTGGCTTGGCATTTACACAATGATTCAGCTAGATGAGAGGCCATATGATGTTGATCGAGGGGCAAAGAATTTACATAGACATCCCCCCCTCCCCCTTCTCTCTCTCTCTCTCTCTCTCTCTCTCTCTGTGTGCAGTAGACATTCATATGAATGAATATTTTATCTTGAGAGGAACCTCTCACACTTATCATGTATATACTCTCTCTCTCTCTCTCTCTCTCTCTCTTTGCATTAGACATTCATATGAATGAATATTTTATCATGAGAGGAACCTCTCACCCTTATCACATCTCTCTCTCTCTCTCTCTCTCTCTCTCTCTCTCTCTCTCTCTCTCTCTCTCTCTCTCTCTCTATCTATCTATCTATCTCTCTTAGTGTATCCACATGTGCTCTCTCTTCCTTGAGTGTCTTTCTCACATGCATACACACATGGACTCTCAAATATAGGCGATGCCCCCCCCCCCCCTTTCTTCCGTCTCATGTACACCTGCATACACACACATTCACACATCCTTCTTGCAGACTCTCTCTCTCTCTCTCTCTCTCTCTCTCTCTCTCTCCCCCTCTTATCCACACAGAAATTCTCTAGTGACTATTACCTTGACACACAGAGACACATGCACACATGCACATATACATACATAAACACTCAAACTTAGGAGAGATGCACATATAGACACACAAACATTCAAACTTAGGAGACACCCTGATTGTGATACACATACGTATATTTCATTTTTAGCTTTTCTTTTCAAACATGCATAAAACTCTTTTACCAACTAAAAGCAATGCTTAACTAATATCTAGTTCCAAATTTCCTAAATAGAATTCAAATATTAAGTTCCATAATAGAACCTAAAATGTTTTTCCATGAGATTCAAGGAAAACTTGTTTTACCTCATTGAGGAGATGATACAAATCGAATGACCAACCGGTTTGTTATGCCTAGGATTAAGGGGTGAAGTTGTTTTTATGCATTTTAACTCTCTCACACCACCCTCCTCATGTGTGTGTGTGTGTGCGCGTGCGCGTGCGCACACACACACACACATGTAGGCTTAGCTTGCGAAACCTTCTTTGTTTATGCATTTTACCTCTCTCATGCCACCTGGCTGTTGTCTGTGTGTGTGTGCGTACACACACACAAACACATTAATTTTGCTTTATAAATTTTCTCACTTACTCTCTCGCTCTCTCTCTCTCTCTCTCTCTCTCTCTCTCTCTCTCTCTCTCTCTCGCTCTCTCTCTCTCTCTCTCTCTCTCTCTCTCTCTCTCTCTCTCACACACACACACACACACATGCACGCATGCACGCACGCATGTATGCCTCCTTATTACCTGTAATTAGTGATTGCTTAATTATTAATTTAAAAAAATTTAATGGATATATTCCACCCCACTCTAGCGCCCTTTTTCTCCCACCTATTGGTTCCCCCCATTGTTCCATTCTCTTACTACATTAACATATATGTGCAACCCCTTATCCCTTCAAGTGGCTCTAGATTGCTTAATTTTTTCTTTTACTATACTATCCCCCCCGCCCCCCGACCCCCCCTCCCCTTGCCCTTTTCCCCCTTAAACCTTTTATTCCCTTGTTTGTTTCAAAACTTTTAATTATAATGTTTCCACTTCTCAAAAAGAATTTTTTTTAAAACATTCTCCTCATAGATTTTATTAATACTTGTTAATAATTTTACATTTTATTTTTCCCTTTAGTAAATTGATCGTGGATGGCCTTTGCTTATAAACATGTAGCTCGTTTTCTTGGTAATTGATTACTCTACTTTTTTTACCTTGGCCCTTTTTTGTTTTTGTACATACACCTTATAGTAAATTCATTATATGGATATATATATATATAAATTCACACACACACACACACACACACACACACATGCACACATGCACGCGCACACACACACACACTTGCTAACATAAATAAGTGCTTGGCTCCTTCCTTATACTCACGTGTTCAACCTAACCCATCCCAAACCCTCTTTCCCGCCCCAATGCACTTCGTACGTGTATTCTATTGCATCCCCTTGTTTAAACTATTTGTTGGTAGATGAATGCCTTCTTGCATGAGCATTCTTTGGCGGTGGTCGAGCATTATAGACCTCCTTGTCTAAACGACGTCGTACAATTTCTCCTTGTGCTTGAGCCACCTTCATTGATTCATTCTATTGAGACTCCTCTTCCCTTTCTTGTTCACTGTGTGAACCCGTTATGGAGCTAGTCAACCACCCTCAAGTTGCCTTACGCTTGGTTTCTTTTCTCTCTCAGTTGTTGCCTTTGCACTAAAAAGCAGCTAAGTAAAATTGTGAATCTGTTTCTTCCTTGTATATGTTTTCACTTCTAGTTTCCCTTCAGATCCTTATTTACGTTTATTGCTCAATAGCCCAGCTTTCAAGTTACTTGGGTCTTTTCGTTGTGTTGTGCAATCTAGTCTTGATGCTTTACCACTATGTCGCCAACCTTCCACTTCAACTTGGAGCTCTGCTATCTGCTCATGTAATTAATATTTGCACTTTACTTGGGAGCTCGGCTTTGTGTTCGTAACTTAGCCCTTGGCCACTTTTGCCCATCTATCCTTGTGTTGGCCTTCCTTTTCAACAAATAGCTCCGTTACAAGTCTCCACCCCCTTTAAGATGTTTCTACAAAGGTTTCTACTAGCTTGAATTGTCTCCTTTCCTGCATGGCTTTCACTTTCATGCAAGCTCTTAGTGCCTGCACAGTCCTCACTACATTGTCGACGGCCCTCCTTCTTGGCCTCTACAAGGTCCTTGCATAGCTTGTCTACATGGCGGGTCCTCACGGATCCTCATGGCTCAGACGGCTAGTAGCCTCCTCTTACTCACGTCGCTCTTGCTGCTGCAATCTCCATTGTGGTTTTCTTGTCTCGCCACGCAAGATTCTTCTTCCGTCGGCCTTGCATGGATTCGGTTACGTGGGTTCAATACACATAACATTTGTTGATTTAATTATCTTTACATTTTGTTTATTTAATCCTTTGGGGTTTTTGATATTTGCTTTTATCTTTAAGTGTGTGTTTATATATATATAATTGTCTTTTAGTCTCCTTTTTGGTCTTTCATTTTTCTTTAAATTTAGGTTGCTTTCAATATGAACCTTTTTAATTTCTTTTAAAAAAAAAGTTAATGTTCTTATTCCTCTAATTTTCCCTTTTTCTTTTTTCCTTGATTTTTTTGCAACTATGTTTGTTCATTTACTTATCTTTATTTAATTAATCAATTTTATTTAAATATATTACTTTTTACTTTCTTTTACCTCTTAAAATTTTTCTATTTTATGAGGCTAATTCTTGTAACCTAAACCTAATTTCCATAGACTAATAAGTTATTTACTTACCTTATACTAAATTTATAGTCTTAGGTTTGTACTAAATGCCTAGGTTCCTAATTTCTTTTGATTTTATTTATTAATTTCCAGTGCCTTTATTCTTGGTTTTTCATTTATTGCTATTTGCAAGAAGATTTTCAACTAATTTACTACTTTATTTTAAACCATGTTGTTCCCTTAAATCCTTCCTTATGTTAATCCTCCTCAAAACCCCCTTTTTTTAAATATAAGTTTGGTTAGAAAAACTTAGACTCTTGTTAAACTATTAAAACTTATTCATGATTTTCAATGGCTTTATACCCTCTTTTAATTCATTTTCTTTTTTTTTAAATTTTATTGTTAAAATACAAACTTTTTTATTTTTTTCAGTTCCCTTAAATCCTTCTTGTCATGTATCAAGTAAATTCACCTTCCTCAAAACCCTTTTTTTTAATTATTTAATTAGTTAGAATAAAAAGATGTGCTTCCCAAGGGTGAGGACTACCTTCCTTGTTGGTCTAAAAAAGATGTGCTTCCCAGAGTGAGGGCTAGTCCCCTTATTTGTGAGAAAAGTATGGGTGTGGATTAACCCCCCTTTTTTGGTTGAAAGCCTATGTGTCCTTGGTTTAGTGTCATAAACCCCCCTTATTTTTTCGCTATAAATTGTGATGATTACTTTAGAATCCAATTGGATGTCCTAGTCTTTGGTATAAGCGATAACAAGCTAGGGTGTATAGGCATTACCTGTCTTCCCTCACAAATCTATGATGTTCTAACACCTAGGTTTGTTTGGATGGTGACAAATAAGTAGACCCTGACCTTGGAGCCTCGACTACCTAATGGATTCGACACTTTTGTACTGAGTTTTGCTAACTCAATGTAAAGAAAACTTCTATTGCCAATCCTCTTGCTTTCTTTACCAAAGTTTTGGATTGCAATATTGTCAAAAGTTACTTCAATTTAGTTTTCTTAAAGAATTTCAATCCATTTCTCATATGCAACTTTTTATAATTATCCAAATAATTGAATTAATTATGTGGTTCATTTATTGATGGGATTATTAAATCTACACACACACACATACACACAATAAATTTGATAAGTAAATGTATCTCACACACAGACACTTATTTCTTTACACATGAACACACACACACATGTACACACACACATGTATACTTCCCTAACTATGAATTATTCTTTTATGTACCTATGTGAAATATTCCCTTTACACTTTCTTTTTAACCACCCCACATACCAAGCCCACTAATCGTCCCATACCTCTTCTAATCCCTTCTTAACCCGTGCACTCATTCGCTCCTTACTCCACATGTGACTTAAACTTCACGTGGCTAAATTGCTTTTTTTAATTATCTAAGAATTCATATGGTTATCTATATTCCTACGTAAAGCGATAACAAGCCAGGGAAAACAGGCATTACTTGTCTACCCAAATGTAACTATGATGTTCTAACACCTAGTTTGTTTTGATGGTGGCAGGTAAGTGGAACTCGAGCTCTCGACTGCCTGAGGATTCGACACCTTTTTTCAATATTATGTTTGTCAAACTCAATATTATTAAAAATTCTTAATTTGATCAAAATTATTGCAAACTCTAGTTGCATTTTTCAACTTAGATACTCGGGGGGTCACTCATCATATGTAACCCTATCACGTGAGTTCAACAGATGGGTTTTTATTAATTCAATTACTTACAAATTTATATATACATAAGGAAGTAATTTAATACCCACAGGTTAATATACAGAAGGGTGTTTTATATTAAAATTTATCCAAAAGCTTGCAACATGTGACATGGATATTTGCATAGAGTGGCTTATGTCATGGGACATTTTGAAATGCTATTACTGGCATTTTCCTTTTGAAATGAGTAAGCGCTCCTCTTGCATTTTCTTGAATTCTAGAGAATTCTAAAAACCTTTTCTCTCTTTATTGCTCTTTTTGGCCTTTGCATTAGGATGAGATAAGGAAACTATGCTTTCTTGAATTCTAGAGAATTCTAAAAACCTTTTCTCTCTTTATTGCTCTTTTTGGCCTTTGCATTAGGATGAGATTATGATGCTATGATTTTCTCTCTTTATTGCTCTTTTTTGGCCTTTTCATTAGGATGAGATTAGGATGCTATGCTTTCTTGCATACATTGATCTCTAATCTTGATGAACACCATTAATTTTGAATTTATTTTTTGAAGTTTTTTTATCTCGTCACTCTCTTTCTTTTTCTTTCTATCCATAGAGGGATTGCATTGAATCAATGGTGGAGGAGTATTTTTGAAGTTGATGCCTCTTATAGTTGATTTTCTTTAGTTCTACTCAGTCTATTTAGCACTACCTTTGTAAAGATCCTTTAGGCTCTTAAACAATTGATCTATTATTTGAAAATGGATAGATAGGGGATAAACACTTCTATAATTAAATCCATCGGATAAAACCTGTGAGAGTAAAGAAGTAAGGTATTTATTTTTAGATAGCCCTATTCAAAAGGATTCTCCCACTTCGGAAAATATAGTATCCATATAGCAACAAGGGATCAAAGCAAAAGGAAAATTATCATTGAGTGAGAATCCCATTATGTTTGAGGGTTTTTCACGCACTTGTGCCTAGAGTTGTAGATTAGCAAGTACCATGAGCATCACTACCAGTTACAGTTTGAACTAGAATATGGTAAACATGATCAATTTAAAGTAAATGAAAGAATAAAACTATTTCTAGGTTAGGAGAACATAAGCCCTTGTGTCTGCTACATTGAGAGCTAAAGAAGGCTCTTATATATGTGAAGATAGTGGGAGAGAGGGAAGGAGTCTCACTTGCGGCTTTCTCACATGCACAATGGGGGAATACACACACAGGTGGAGGCTGAAAACAATTTTCCTCTTCTTAATTGTGAAAGCCAAAGGAACTCAAGTACAAAGAAATAGAAGAACCCGATATGTGGGTCTCAAATCAAACTCAACTAAGGTGGAATACTAACTGAGCCACAAACTAGAGTAGATAAGGATAGCTGTCATCCAGCTATTATTCGTGGGCGGTGTACCAACCGCATCTGCAGCTAACAAGTCGGTGACATAAATACACAACGGTCACCTTGGCATATCACGAGTGGAGCTCGATATCTCAACACTCCCCCTCGAGCTCAATCCCAATTCTTGCACACCAAGCAGGTCTTTGAACTTGCGCAGCTTCTCTGCGCCCAATGCCTTCGTGAATATGTCAACGACCTGATCCTCTGTGCTGACATAAACTAGATCAATAAGACCTAGTAAAACCTTCTCCTGCACATAGTGATAATGCACCTCAATGTGCTTTGTCCTAGCATGATAGACTGGGTTATTTGCCAAGTGTATACTACTCATGTTGTCACAATAAATGAAAACTGGCCCATCTGTAGACTGATGCATATCATAAAGTAGCTTATGCAACCAAGCTACCTCACATGCAGCCATTGCTGCACCCCTGTACTCAGCCTCTGTGCTCGACAAGGCAACTGTAGGCTATTTCTTGCTGCTCCAAGTGACTGTAGCACTCCCAAAAGAGAACACATATCCACTGGTAGATCGTCTATCAGAAATACTACTAGCCCAATTAGCATCACTGTATCCATGCGACTGTATCTGAACCCCAGCCTCATAAAATAGTCCATACTGCAATGTGGACTTCACATACCTGAGTATGCATCTAGCCGCATCCAAATGCGGTTTCCTTGGAGCCTGCATAAACTGACTTACCAATCCAACAGCATAGCTTAAATCTAGCCTGTTAATAGTCATATAAATCAAACTTCCTACTATGCGTCTGTACATAGTAGGGTCTTCCAGAAGCTCACCTGCATCTGTGCTCAGCTTCTCATTCTGCTCCAAAGGAAATGAAATAGGCTTACAGCCTGTCATCCCATATTTGGACAACATATCCAATCCATACTACCTCTGCAAGAGCTGTATCCCACTTGGTGATCTAATCACCTCAATGCCCAAGAAATAACGTAGCTCTCCCAAATCCTTCATCTCAAAATTATGTTTCAATAGCATTTTCACATGAAGGATATCTTCATCACTATCACCTGTGATGATCAAATCATCAACATAAATGACAAGCAGCATAATCCCTTTCTCTGTTTTTCTCACATAGAGTGAGAAATCTGCCTTGGAAATCTGAAAGCCAATAGTGACAAGATACTGTCCTATCTTCTCAGACCATGCTCTAGGTGCTTGCTTCAAGCCATACAAGGCTTTCTTCAACCTGCAAACAAACTCAGGATGAATAGCATGAACATAACCTGCTGGTTGCTCCATAAAAACCTCTTCTTGCAAATCACCATGCAAGAAGGCATTCTTTACATCCATCTGATGTAAAGACCATCCCTTTGATGCAACCATAGCAATGACTGCTCTTATAATTTCCATCCTTGTAACCGGACTGAATGTTTCTTCATAATCAATGCCATATGTCTGTGCATACCCCTTGACAACTAATCTTGCCTTGTATCTATTTACAGAACCATTTGCATTGTGCTTGATCTTATAAACCCACTTACAGCCAATTGCATTCTTGTTTTTAGGCAAAGGCACCAATTCCCATGTAGCATTGGCTTCCAAGGCATCCATTTCTTCATCCATGGCTTTCTCCCATTTTTCATTTCCCATGGCTTGCTCAAAAGAAGTGGGTTTTGGTTCCTGTATCACTTTGACCATATAGGCATAGTGAATGGCTATAAATCCATCATATTTCAGCCTATCCACAGGATACCTAGCTCTGGTAGACCTGGAAAAATAGGCTCACTTCTAGGTGCTCTCAAAACATCCCTGGTCTTCCTTACTCCAGGTGTAACAACAGAAGGAATACCCAACTCATCATCAATGCTCTGTTCTGAGCCACTAGATTCACCATCCACATAAGAGTGACTTGCATTCACATCAAACATGGGCTGATCTACCTTCTCTTTTCCTTTTCGTGATACCTGCATACCACTATCTGCATTGCTTTGAGGAGATTCTCCTGATCTCAATCTACCTGTCCATGGCGAAGTATGTGAACCACTACTAGAGGACACTACAGGTCCACTGATATTTTGTGATTGCTGCTGTGAATTCTATGCAGCATTACCATTTGTGCATCTACATCAATCATCACATTTACTGGTTTATACTAGCTGCTCATCTCATAAAAAACAACATCTCTGCTCACTGTAAACTTACGAGAAGAAGGGTTATAGCATCTATAACCTTTCTGCTGCAGAGAATAACCAATAAAGATGCACTTCTCAGCTTTTGGATCCAACTTGGACCTCAACTCGTCTGGCACATGAACATAGGAAATGCAACCAAAAATTTTCAAATGAGAAATGTCTGGTTTCCTACCAGTATACATCTCCTCTGGCATCATGCCATGTATTGCTGCAGTGGGAGTCCTGTTCATTATGTAAACTGCTGTAGCAACTGCTTCAGCCCAATAATAATCTGGTAGATCTTTCTCATTTAGCATGGCGTGAGATACCTCTCCAATATGCCTGTTTTTCCTTTCTGCAAGTCCATTTTGCTGTGGGGTATGACTGCATGAATATTGCTGCTTTATGCCATGCTCCTGCAGGAACCTTACAAACTCATTTGAGAGGTACTCTCCCCCTCCATCTGACCTTAGGCATTTTATTTGCAGGCCTGTTTCTTTTTCAACCATAGCTTTAAAAGCTTTGAAGTGCCCAAACACTTCACTTTTCTTTTTCATAAAATACACCCAAACTTTTCTGCTGAAGTCATCAATAAAAGTGACAAAATAGTGACAGCCTCCAATAGATGCAGCTTTAGTAGTCCACACATCAGAGTGGATTAATTCCAATGGCTTTTTACTCTCTTGAACATGCCTAGGAAATGGTTTCCTTACCTGTTTTCCAAATTGACAGGCTTCACAAACCTTATGCATTTCTGCAACCTTGAATTTAGGCAATCCTACAACAATATTTTGGGCTTGCATTGGTTTAAGTCGCTGTATATTAACATGACCAATGTGTTTATGCCAGATATCAATATCTGCAACTACACTGGTCCCATGTGCAAACATTGCTGCACTCAATTCAGGCATGTCCGCATCCAACGTAAACATCCTGCCCTTCTTCTTTCCTTTTGCTATCAAGCGACCGTTATTTTTCATATCCTTAACAAAGCATCCATGAGGATTAAATCTGACCTACAAGCCCTGCTCAACCATTTGACCAACAGAAACCAGGTTCTTGGTGATGTTCAGGACATGAATTACATCAGACAGGTATTTCTTTTTCCCATCCTACATAGACAAAGGAATTTTACCAATCTGCATAATAGGATATGCAGTATCATCACCAGTCTCCACAAATCCTGGTTTTTCCATTTTCCTTGCATCCTGCATCCACTCTGCATGACCTGTCATGTGGTTTGATGCACCTGAGTCAACATACCACACATCATTTCATTCTTTTGCACTTGTCACAGAATTGGTCACGTGCTGCACCATAAATAGATGCTCATTTCTATCATCGCCCTGTCTACTGGAAAATGCATAATTGCCTTGCTGCAATTTTCCATTCATAATGTCATTATGCTTTTTGTAGCAGTCCTTAGCCATATGACCCATTTTACCACAAGTAGTAGCATTCAACATTGTTGGTTGCATTTTGGCCTCTCTGCCATCCACCATGGCGTCTTTGGCTCCCCTTGCCTCTAGAGTTACCACGTCCTCCTCCATAGGATTGGTTTTCTTGAGTTTGCTGCATATTTTGATTTCTACCACGGCTTGCGAATCGGCCTCCTCTACCTCTGCCTCTACCTCTTCCAGCATTTGAGTAGAAGACAGTTTCTTTTGAAGTTCCTCCTGAAGAAGATGGACCCCCATTTCTCTGCTCTTCAGAAATTAGAAGGGCAAACAACTCTTCAAAATCAGGAAATTTTTCACGGACGGCAATGGATGTCCGGAACTGTACATAATCCTTTCCTAGACCATTCAAGGTCACAGAAACTAGATCATCATCTTCCACTGGCGACCCAATGGAAGCAAGTGCATCTCCAATTTTTTTCACCTTCATGTGGTAGTCATTTATGCTCAAATTTTCTCTCTGCACATTGTGCAACTCCTGTTTGAGTTGCATTTTCCTGGCTTGCGTATTTGTGCTATACATTTTTGCCATTTAGTATCCCATGCCTCCTTTGGCATACTTGCATCCTGAATATGCACAATCATAGAATCCGAAATACTGATAGACAGCCAGTACATAACTTTTCTGGCTCTCTCATGCCATCCTTTAAATGCCTGCATTTCTTGTTGATTGGGAACATTAGAAAGAACTGGTTCTTCTTCATTTCCTATAATGAACTCCCAATAGCCTTTTCCCATAAGGAAATTCATCATTCTAAACTTCCATGCCTGGAAGTTGTTCTTGTAAGCTTTTCTGTGACAATCTGTGAAAGAGAATCAGACGCCATTACAGAACACTACAAAATATTCTGTCACTGCGAAAAACACAGCTTTTGCCTCACACGGGCAGATCTGCAAAACTGATGAAAGTGGTATTTGACCACACAGTCACTTCCTAGTGATGATTTTGCATCAATAGGCAACAATCATGATTCTGCAACTCCCAATATCTCTGCACACAGGCATACGATGCAATTTCTGCGACAACTTTTCATCGACCAGCCGAGCAGCAGTGGTCGCACAGCAAAAATAGGGCCTTTTTTTGAGTGCCTGCGAAGAACTTCCGCCTTCAAAATGGGCCCCGAAATGGCCTCGAATTAGAAAAATAAAGTCACCAAGGGCTTTGCCCTAGCCCGCAGCATATATTTCCCTCTCGCCACACTGCAAAGGGCGTCTCAATCTGAGACAGTGCACTCTTGCACTTTTGGTTGTGCTACCTGCAGAGATTTGCTCCCAAACTCGAAATAGGAAAGCAACACTGGTCCTCTTACCAGGACACCACGAACTTGGTTTGCTTTCTTGAGATCCTTACCACGAACAAGGCTCTGATACCATGTGAAGATAGTGGGAGAGAGGGAAGGATACACACACAGGTGGAGGCTGAAAACAGTTTTCCTCTTCTTTGTTGTGAAAGCCAAAGGAACTCAAGTACAAAGAAATAGAAGAACCCTATATGTGGGTCTCAAACCAAACTCAACTAACTAAGGTGGCATACTAACTGAGCCACGAACTAGAGTAGATAAGGATAGCTATCATCCAGCTATTATTCGTGGGCGGTGTACCAACCACATCTGCAGCTAACAAGTCGGTGACATAAATACACAACGGTCACCCTGGTATATCACGAGTGGAGCTCGATATCTCAACAATAAATGGTATCTTCAAAGATTAAAGAAGACCCTTTGTAGCTTCTTAGACCATATCTTTTCTTGAGGTATTATATATGCTACACAATGCCTAGAAATGTCATCTTGTTGTTTGCGGCATATGCTACACAATGCCTAAAAATGCCTAGAAATGGCATCTTGTTGATTGTGGCATCTAGTGGTGGATTAGCTATTAGAAGGACAATGCTAAAATCTCCCTGAGTTGTCATGGATGTGGTTACACATAGGTGTTAGCATGGCGTTGGAGCATAGGTCCTAAATGCAGTTATATTATAGTCACACATGCAGTGATGCAATAAGCTATGCGCATATGCAATAAGCTATGTGCATATATAATTGAGATATAATTTATATTATTGTCATGTATTAGAGAGGTATTAGATGTTGATTTTGTGATGAAGGGACATAAAAGACTGGAAGATGTGGCTACTCAATTGTTTTCTTGTTGCAATCTATTATGAGTTGCATTCTTCTTGGGCAACTTATTTTCCATTACTTTTGGTCTAAACAATTGTGAAGAATTCTACATCTTTTTGACATAGGTGGAGTGTATAAGAGTGTGGTATGACATTAAGGCTACATTTTTTGGTGACTAATATCTTTCCAAGAGCATCTCATGGTACAACTTATAGAATGTATAAATGACTACAATTCATAACATGGCATGAAGAGAAATCTTGTTTCCAGATTGCAAAGTTATAGAAATCTGTTTAATGGGCCTAATTGTAGTTTTGCACTATTTTGCATAGTGTATCTCGGACATAATAAGCACCATTTTGTGAGCGTCTTGTTGAGAATTTGTAACTCTTGTAATCTAGATGATATGAGAGTGATTCAAGCACCTATATTTTTCATTTTCTAAGTAGAAAATTCACATGCATAAAACCAATCCACATTAAATTTCATAAATTGGCATTAAGGTATTGGCACTTCTGCTTAACAGAAGCTAACATAAGCTATTCCAATTAACACAATGTACAGTAATAATGAAACCTAGCATAATTTAACAAGAAGTAGCTAACCTAATGTACATAGGGTTGAGGGGGGCACAAGGAAACCCGTTGAGCCACCTCCCTTTCACCATAGCTAGGAATCTTGGTGGATAGTAGGGCAACCACATGGCTAGGCAAGTTGAAGCAATGGATGAGCAGAGGTCGGTGTGTAGTAGAGATTGAATGCTCGCCAAGAGGGCTACTATTTCCACGAGGCAAGGGGAGGCACAAGGCATTGCTAGGAGGACTGGGAGAGAGTGGGGCAAAGGAGGCCAAGGGGCAGCCACCATGGTTATATGCACAAATATTTGGTGTGCGTGCAAACTATGGAAAATATGCATTGGTGCACTATACTTTTCACCATCAAACTACTATTGCCTTGTTAAGATTTGTAATTCTTGACATTGATTCCACCCATTATGAGCTATGGATCTTATGGGGTGGAATCTACATTTGCTAAATGCCTACATCTCCAACCTCTTCCCTCTATCATCTCTACACCAATGACAATGCAACTCTTGTGTTCAGAATCTATTTGCCATCATCGGTCACAAAGTTTCATTCCTTTGGATAGGCCCTAGCACCCATTGCTCTACAAGAGACCTTTGTCTCACCCTACCTCGTCCTCAACCTGGCGTAGAGCAATGAGAGGGAACTTGATCTTGGTCTCTCGTCTGGTCTTGGGTAGAGAGGTAGCCACTGTTCCAAGGCTCAATGTTGCCTCAGTTGGAGCCTTGGTGCCTCCTTGATGGGCATCACAGCTCTGTCTACTAACTCAAATCATTAGTCATGCCTTCTAATAGAACACCATTGTAACACATAAAATTAAGCATACTAACCAAAACATCCTAAATGACATGCTAAAATCCCTTATAAAATTCAATAATGAGGCCATCTCGTTTTAGAACATCCTCACAAGTCCTCTCCCATTCACTATCAACCATAGGAGAAGAATTGTCGAGGATGCAATCACAAAATCAATCCAACCATGATGTCTAGGTTGCACAATATTGTGAGAATATTCTTGAAATATGGAATAAAATGATATATGGTTGCAAGCTCTCTACAAGCCATGAAGGTGATAGCTCATGCAATCTTATCTTAATCTTGCTAAATCTTGCTGCCAAAATTTAATGGCCCTTTAATGGGCCGCCGCTTTTGAAATCCCCTCCTAATCCTCTTCCATCTTCCTTGCCATCTCCTTCTCCCCCATCCTCCATGATCCCCTCTTGCTAAATCAACACCCTCTCCACTTCTTCCTCTTCGAACCCTGATATGGATCTATCAAAGGCTTCCCCTTCCCTAGATTCCTTGAGCATGCAATGCTTTACCTTCCTCGATTAAGGCTTCCCTAGATTCCTTTTGATCTCTTGCAGGTTGTAGATTACTGCCCAACTCTCCAGGACTACTATTGGACCTGTTGTAATCTTGGTTGCTTTGGGCTGCAGCACTGTGATCGTTGCATGCATGAGACGTTGGTCTGGTGCAGTCGTTGCCATTGGTCGTCGAAGGTCTCCATCTCCAGGATCGCATTTAGGTTCTTGTTGATTTTGCAATTGGCCCTGTGGCTCACCGGGATGGAAGGGAGTGCTAATCGTAAGGCATGAAAGAAAGAATTCTTTTTCTTTACCATTCTGGGATCGTTGCACATTTTGATGTCTAGCTTTGTTTCATCAAATTCTGCTCTTGTTTGGGGTCGGAGTCTACCCTCATCTTGATCTTCCATTTTCGGTGAGAAAGACCTTAGTGAATTAGCAATTCCGTTATAGCTCCTTGCTACTTGCTTGATGAGGCCTTTGCTTTAAGTTGGCTGACATTGAGCAGTTGTGGCGATGGTCTCATCGACCACTCTGAATGCGGTGAACAATGCCACCTCAACACTGTGTGTCAAATACTGGGTACCGAACGAGGAGATCAGGGGCAGGTGCAGGGAGCTTCCAGCTCTACAATGGCTAGAATCAGTGTGGAGAGTGGGAACCATGCCCATGTGGGAAGGAGCAACCATGTGGGCGATTCAAGGAGGGTGCACTGGACATGCTTGCAACACAGGGCCTCCAAGTGGGGTGACACAGTTTGAGATCACAGTCGCAGGCTCTGGCATGTGCCCTTCTTTTTGTCTTTGCCCTTCGGTGAGGGGATGGAGATCTATGTCTACTACAGTGTCATTGGCTGCTTTACTATTTGCCTGGTCCTTTCCTTTTGGGTCTTTCCTATAGGAGAATCTGCATTTGTAGGCTGCAGGTCGCCTTTGCTTTGCAGGTCTATGTTTGCTGCATATTGACTTTGCCCTTTGATTTTGGGCTGGCAAAGCCACGTAGCCTACTACAAAGGTATGCTTCAAAGGTGACTAAAGGTAGAGGCCTTTGCTGATTTCACTTGAGCGAGTGTGCATTAATCAAGAGAGATTTGCAGTGAGCGCAAAGGATTCAAGGTTGATGGAAACTTTAGGGAAGCTACACAAGTATCCATGGCACCTCATTCGGTGTGTCAAAAGGTTGACATCAGTCATCTTGCGAGGCTATTCAAAAGCAAGCTTCCATGTAGCTTCAATGGGCTGGTTACTGCCCTAATGGCTAGAGTAAAGTTGAAACCTCTCACCTTTAAGGAGGTTTGTCCTCCGTTGCTCCAAGAGGAAGCTAGGTTGAAGTTGCAGGGTAAGATGGCAACAACAAAGCATTTACTGCTTTTGCAAATGCAAACCCAGTAAGGCTTAAGTATTTTTTTAGGGGATGGCAAGTCTTCAAACAATGAGAGTAAGAGGAGGAAATTTGTACTATTGTGATCATCCTCAACATCTTGTGTGAGATTGTAGGAAGAAAGAAGGCGGATCAAAAAAAGGAGGCAAAGCCCAAGAAGAAAGAGTCAGTGTTAGTTTCAGCAGAGGAGAATTGTTCGAGGTAGGACAAAGTCAGCCAAAGAGACCACTGACGGGCTTGTTTGCCTACTCTTGCATAAATATATATGTTTTTGAATCCTACTGACGGGAAGATGCTTTAATATTTGCCTGGTCCTTTCTTTTTGTCAGGTCTTGCTTGGTCTTTCCCGTAGGAGCATCTACATTTATAGGCTGCAGGTCGCCTTTGTTTTGTAGGTCTATGTTTGCTGCATATTGACTTTGCCCTTTGATTTTGGGCTGGTGCAAGACTGTGTTCTCTGCTCGATCGTCTTCCTCATTGAGGAGAATTAGGAGACCTGTGGGTTGCGGAAGTCCATCGCTGGTTTGGGTCCATGCCCAGCTTGATACCATGTAGAAATCTGAGTCGTGCGCATAGACATAGAATTGATTGTATTGAATCTTTGGAATGTGTTGATTACATAGTTGTTGATACGAGGTTACCAAGAGTTGCGACCTCTTGGATCTTTCGTGTGTGCATGAGACCTTAATGGTCTTAGTTCCAATAGAAATGCCCTTGATATCCTAGACTAACGAACATAAGTGATGACATCATGGCCCACAAGCTCGTTTGAAATGTGCTTATAGGGCATATTCATTCTCGATAATGGATTCTTTCGTCTACCTCATGATACTCCGAAACCCTTTTAGAGATACCCACTTTAATTCATGGCTTTTTACATGTATGTAAATCAGTTTCATGGGATCCTCATCACTCCGTGGACATTGGTTCAATTTTGTTCAATCGTTGGTTGACTGTAAGATTTTGGAGTCTAATATGTGCAATTCGAAGTTGGGTTGCTCATCCATAGCTTAGGATTCCTCATTTACCTTACTTTTTTCCCATTTACCTTACATAAGCTCTCTAATAAGTTTGTTCATAAGGCATTGCATCTCGAAAAGGTAGTTTTGGGAATGACTCAATTGGAGTTTATACCTTGCCTTCTACTGAGAGGATTTCTATTAATTGTCCCTTGGATTTGTGCAGGTCACCAAGGAGAGTCTTTGTTCACTTTGTGCCTGGTTAGCAATCCAAAATCAAAACTATAATTGAAATAAAGGTATGATAGCTTTTCTTTCTCTGCTCAATAACCCATCTGTTGGCAAATTTTTGATAAGTTGATAAGGTTTTTTTGGGGGGGGTTTCTTCTTCACGTATGTTCGATGTAGTGTCATCTTTTCATATAGTATGTCAATGTCATAACTTTTTTATTCTTGATATTACATGACTATTAGATATCGACGTAGTGTTGTATTTGGCCTTTCGACATAATACGTCGATCATCTGATTTGTAATGTAATATTTGAGTCAATTACTTGGGCCATGCATTTGCATGGTGCTTATCTTTCCGCATTGGATCGTATTACTCGATTATATGTGTGGTTAAGTAAGTAAGTATGCATTTCGACATTTGGTTGTAATATTCAACCTTTGATGTCATTACAAGGCATCCTTCTCATTGTTTTGAAACTAGCTCAACACTTGGTCATATCATTCGACTGTATGTGTCATCTCTCAACCTTAGAAGAGTAATAGCATTCAACACTTTGTCGTTTATTTGACTTTTGGTGTTGTTCCTTAGATATATAATTTATAAAATAAGTAGGCTTCGACACTAGGTCGTTTATTCAGCTTTCAATGTTGTCATAGCTTATTTCATAAAACAAATGTTTAAACTTCGACACATGGTCATTTATTTGGCTTTCAGTGTCGTTGTAGGTTATCAGTGTTGTATGATAGTTTCGGCTTCAACACTTGGTCATTTATTCAACTTTTGATGTTGTTGTCCTCTTTGGAAATATTTTGTGTAGAATATAGGGGACCATTGCATAAATGCTAGTGTGGAGAGGTTGTAAACTTTCCAATAAATATACATCTGAGATTCATGCTCATACATCTAAGGTAACAATGCTAGAGCCAATGATATTTGTGTCTTTGATTCATGCCTATCCATGGGGTCTTTGAAAGCTGCTTATGTATAAGGATTCTAAGTTGAATCTTATCTTTAATCAGTTGTGGGTCATCAACCATTGGATATTATTTGAAATACTCTTCTAATGTTGATTATCTAGTGTCTAACACACACTTCTCCACACACTCAAATTGTAGGCCCATGTAAGCATGATGCACATTTCATAAGAATGGAGTTCGCTGTGTTCTTTATTGTAATTAACTTTGTGTTCATTGATTATTTAAAATATGAATATATTTTAGATTGTCTCTCAATACTTGGTTTTTTCATGCATGTTTTGCTAGAAATCCTTTTGTGAAAAGATGCAAGCAGAGCAAAGGAAAAATTGGCTCAAAGTCATTAGGCGGCATCTTTGTATAGGGATAAGTAAGATGAGCAAGGAGCAAATAATAGACATAACTAGCAATGCAATACGGATAGAGTGTTTCTATAATGAGGTCATAGCCAACACAATGGGATAGATGTTGCTTAAGAGTGAAATGAATGAAGGTGGAGTACGTCACATGATCAATAGCATCATAGGAAATATGAAGAAATGTGCAGAAGACTTGCAAGATGACTTGCCTCCTAATATTGACATGGAAAAATTAGGTTTTTGGGATTTGAAGTGGAAAGAGGAGAAGGGTAGAAGCAAGAGGGCAACCATTTAAAGGCTTTACATGCCACCATTGCAAGGGGATAGTTAAACTTGCTGACTTTAGAATGAGATTGTACAGAGAAGAGAAGGTTGAGAATAAGAGAGGAGATAGGGGTACCGGTTGTGGAAGAAGGCTAGATTATCTTACAAAGAGTGAGCTTAGAAATGCAACTCTTTTTGCTAAAAGTCGAGTAAGAGACCTTTCTAAGCAACTATGGTGGACAAAGTCTTAGGTTGCCATTCTTTCAGTAAGAGTCCGCACTTTAAGAGAAGCTAGCATAGAGTCTCTCAATCGAAAGGATGTAAAACGATTTTGCAACAATATAATCAAAACCCATAGATTGGAAAAGTTTGGTGGTAAAGTTGCCTTATGGGACTTTCTACAAGATGTTGCCACAAACATATCAAGTCAAGTGTTGGACAAAGATATAGTGAGAACACAAAGGCAATATTTGAGGTTGCAAGGATGTGGGGAGGTCCAAGGTTACATGACTTCTTGAGTACCTCAATGGATCTTCTTTATCAATGACAAAGCGAGGGCAAAGACTTGCTACTCAGTTTGTACTTGGTATACATGGATATCTTTTTGATGCAATCACTGAAATCTATGAAAAAGAAAAAGAAAAGCATGGAATCATGTCAAGGATTCCCTTCATCATAGTGGAAGATGAAACTGCAATAAAGAAGCGGATAAGGTAACCTCCTTTTTCTCTAAATTATTTTCATAATCTAAATCTTGTTTTTGAATGCAAGAGGATTGCATATGATCTTCCAGACTTGTGCTTATTATTGCTTATAGGTGGAATCCAAAGGATGACATGCTTGTGGGTTTTGATGGATATAAAGTAGATGATCATGAGTGCATGACCACATGCATGATCAAAGTGGGAGAAGGACAAAAAGGTTATGATCAGATTATTGATGCATTTCAAAATTGTGTCATTGGTGGATGTGCAAGAGTTTTTCTTGCCAATCCATTGCATGATGCACTCCCACGCTTGGTTCTTGCACTTCATTGCACTTGCGGCCGATTTGATGCAAGTTTTGTCTGCAAGCAATGGGATGCTATTTTAAACTTATGGAATGAGAAGCTAAAGACCACAGTTGGTCCAATTATTGGTCTGATGGTGATAGTCGACGAAGAACATTGATGATCTCCGATTATCTAGATAAAAGAGGTAGTAGATTTGGGATAAAATGGGATGGATGGCCTCTCTCAGCAAAAGTTTTAGAAAATCAAGTTTTTGGGCTGCATGATCAAGATTTTGTACATAATGGAAAAAAGTTAGTAAGCCTAAGCATCAAATGGCTATTGGCAATGTTTGAATCACCTTAAATCATGTCATTATTGTGTATGATGCTTTTTCTATCGACAAGCATATGGTAAGGGAGGGAGACATTAGGCAAGATGACCGCCAAAATTGGGCTGGAGCTCAAAGAATATGCAGTAGACAAGTACAATGGTGCTTGGGAGAATTGGCAAACAATGGAATTCATAGAAAAGAGAGGAGCATGCTAGGAACACAAGCTTATCTTGAAATTGTTGGGGACTACATCGACATCTTCTTATCTCCACATTTGAATCTTGTGGATCGAGTCTATCTTGTGGGCAAAGTCTATCTTTTCTTTCAAATTTGGAGGTCTTGGATTGTTCATCATGCCAACTATACGTTGAATAGAAACTTCATAACTAAGGAAGCTTTCTTAGATGTGCAACTCTCATGCCATTTTGTGGTCATACTGATCAAGTACTTTAGAGAATTTTGTCTAGGCTTAAGGTGTCCTTTACATCTTATAGGTTCAGATGCAGTTGAAATCTTCTTCAGTAAGATTGGAAGCATGGTGGGACAAGAACGCGCTTATGACTTGATGGATATGCTACATAGTGTAGATAGTATGAATAGGCTTGCACACTTTGAATGCAAAGAGGATAGTCCTCTATTTACAAGGGCACATAAGAAGCAAGAACATGTCCGGAGAGAATTGAATCTCAAAGAGAACATGTGAGAAGCTAATCTAGGGGACTATGAGCGTGTGTCAACTGATGATAAAATCATCGAAGCATTGAAGAAGGGACTAAAAAGTGCTCAAGAAAGGTGTGAAAGTTTGCATATGAAGCCAAAGGGTGAGAATATGAAGTGGTGGATGGAACCTTGGTCAAATGGATTTGTAGATGCATATTCAGAAGAATCTGATTTTGAAGAAGAAGACCAATGTCAAGCAGATCATGTGTCAGAAATAGATGATAATGACAACGATGCCTCCATAAGTGAAATCAGACATGTGGTGGATTCTCTCCTAGATGAACAAGAAGCAGTGAGCCCAGTTGTTACCATTGATGGTAAAACTCTCTTCAAGTCCACATTGGTAAGCCAACTTAATGGAAATCCCACACTCTCTAAAGATAGACTCACAAGGGTTCACCAAGGAGTATACTACTCTAAGGAAGATATACCTCTTGCTACATCAAATGAGAATCTATTTGGAATAGGTTCCGATTGTGCCATATTCTTTCATGAAGAACACAAAACAAGGAAAAGCAAAAGGAAATGCAATCCAAGATCTTTGCAAAAAAAGAAAACACAAGCTATATGGTACCTTGGACGAGTTCAAAAAATGAGGAGAAAGGTTGGTGGGGGGTATGTGGAATATAAAAGAGGGTTCAACCTTTCAGATAGACCTTTTGGAGTAGAAGTCCAGCTTGGGTGGTATCAAAAGGCAAAAGGTTCAAGATGCTTCACACATGACCTTACAGACCTTGACATGATAAATATTGAGAGCATAATTGCATTGGCAAACCTCACCTATGAGTGTAATAGCAATAAGTATACTTTAGATGAGAATGATTGGAATGTATTCAATGACTTTGTAAAGGGGCATTAAACGCACTTGGTAGGGGCTTCTTTGTAATCTTTCTAATATGATAAAAGCTTTATTACAATTATTACTATGCGCTGAGTTTAGTTTGATTTGTCTTGATGGATTTTTTAAATTATTTTTTTGTAGGACCTTGAATCATAGAAGTGGATGATTTGCAACCGCCTGGGTACTTTTGTTTATATGAATGCCATTAAGCAAGTTTGAAAATGCTATTTTGGCATCGGCTACAACAAGATGTTGTATGAATGTAGCCTCTATGGTTTTAATACCATGGTTTGATATGACTTAGTAGAAACATGTGTGAGCCCCAACATCGAGAACATGGAGTGGACTCACAACCAGAGCTGAAATCAGATGAAGTGGTTGCCACCAGTTCCATTGTAGTACCCATGCCTCCCAAGATCCTCCAAACTTTTCCTTCATTTGAGCTATTCCCTCACAAATCCATGTTGCCCAGGGACGGATCATAGGGACAGGTATGCCATTGAGACCAAGTGGCACTCCCTATCCCTATGGATTACTTTGCAAATCATTAACTTCCTCCTCTTGTACTCGACCACAACTTGCTCCTTCAAGAACAATACTGGGAGAAATTGACGAGATTTTTTGAGCAGGAGATGGCTGTGTTAAGGCAACAACAGGGTGACCTCAGGGCAGAATGGGATAGCCTTCAAGAGCAGTTGGAGAGCACAAAAAATGTGTATGATGAGCTGGTGCAAAATCATAGAGAGCTTTAGCACACCCACACCGAGTTGCAACATGATTACAACAAATTACAGTGTGAGGTAGAGAAGCTACACAAGACTACAAGATTCCCAAGTCATCATGGTAGCTAAAGTTGCTTAGCTACATTTAGCATTGGAGGATGCACAGAAGTCCTGAGCCACGACCAGCAAACCCTATAGGGGTTATAGGACAAGGCAATTGCTTTCAAGGTAGAAAACACGAGGCTCCACTTGGCTATGGGAGAAATGGAGGAGACCAAGGATGAGAATGCATAGCTCCAAGGGAAGTTCGTCCACTATGCCCAAATTTAATCTTTGATCCTACTCCTCAATGCACCTGACAAACAAAACAATGGAGTTGCCCAAGCAAAAGGATCTTGATGAAAATGACTCAATAGTAGATCAAACCTAGACTCACCATCTTTTGCAGGCCACCCCTTAGAATTGGTTGATTATTTAGAAACTGCCCTCTAGTTCTAGAAGTGCGGCAACTAGTTTAGGGTAGACCAAGGTAGTAGAAGATGATACAGCACATGCCCTATTACTGTTGGATCCTTCAGGCCAAGGCACAGCAAGTCACAAGCTGAAGTGGGGACTTAGACCCAATTACCTCTATTTGTTGAGAGGGTGTCCAAGTTTCTCTTCCAGCAGAACAAGTTTTTGAGATGGCTACTCAGACTTTGTTGGAGTGGCTTTTTGAATCCGAGCCCATTTTGAATTGATATTACATCAGACTTCATTGGAATAGCTTTTTGAGATGTCTACTAAGACTTTGTTGGAGTGGCTTTTTGAAGCCAATCCCATTTTGAATTGATATTACATCATCCCTATCACCATCCCAATACCTAATTATTTATGCCATGTACTCAAAGCTCTCTCTCTCTCTCTCACTCTCTCTCTCTCTCTCTCTCTCTTTGTCACCTTTCCATTGAAATAAATTATTAGTTTTTCTTGTCGTTGCTACTACGCTATGACCCTCTTCTAATCTGTCTCTTTCTCTCTCTCTCTCTCTCTCTCTCTGTGCATGTGCGTGTGTGTATTGCCTAGCCTATTATGAGATATGGGGGCGCTACCACTGTCTCTACCTAGAGGGGAGTGGCTTTGGTCCACTATCATAAAACTTATCCATTTCCATGACCAGGACTGGGCTGGGCTCCTATCTAATGGAAATGTGCCGACATAGGCATTTGATCGATCAGAGAGTAGCAGGAGGAAGAGCTAGCTAAGGTGAGGGCAGCCTGGAACAACAGAGAGAGCCAACATGGTGCCATTGAGAGAGGGATGTAGAGATCATGCACGAGACAGAGAGTGACCAAAGCAAAATCTATTGAGGTCTGACCTATCATAGCTTTCCTCAAGGGGGACCAACAGAGATGAAAGATCATCTTGGACATAGCCCAAAGAGTTCAAAGATTGAGGAGTCCTCGCCCGCCACCATAGTGCAAGATGACTCGATAGATGTAGATAAAAGATATTTTCAGAATATATTAAGTCTCACCTTCATATTTAAGGATTGGGATGAATCTTGTCCATACTTGAACTCATAACTATTCTTTTCACTTGAAGTTGAAACTTGAGATAACTTATAATGAAGTAAACTTCACATGAACAATTGTGGAATTGGCTACAAATTGACACTTAAGAGAACTTGTATTTCTTAAGATATTAGACTATGGAGTCTTGCATAGATATGAAAGTCACAACTTCAGATCCCAAAAACTCTCCTTGAATTACATTGTGATTTTCTATTATCGTTCACACATAGTCATGGGTATGTCCACTCAGAAGATAGCTCCATAGCCACCTCTATCATTGAGAGCGTGGCAGACATAGGACTGATGGATTGTGCAATCCATGTGTGTTGGCAAGAGTGGCTAGTGTTGCTTGGCTCTTGTAGCCATGTGATGGGTTGACCTTTGTTGGGAGTTGAGTTTGTGGTATGAAGGTCTTGTATTTCTAGGCCAGGATGTTGTTTTAAGTGTTTGGCCCGTAAGGGCCTTGGGGGGGGGGGGGGTTGGAATATGGGTTGTGTGGCACAAACCCCTTCACAAGGCATAAGGAAATATATGTGTGGCTAATAAGATAAGGCATTTGTTTGAAGGAATAATGCCTCAAGCACACACTGTATGACATGTGGATGAAGGAAAGACTAATCCCATAAGCATGGGGTGCTTGGGTATAGTTAAATGTACTTGTGGAGCACCTCTCATAATAGAGTGAGAGAGGGAGTGTGGCTAAGAGGAAGGGGGATTGGGACCCCACTCTACTTGATGTGATTTTTGGGCCACGTGTGTTGCCAAAAATAGTTTAAAAAGAAACTTTAATTTGTTGCCAAATACAAAATCTGAGAACACAAGTAGAAATGTTCTAAAATTCTAAGTAATTTTCCTTTTTGAATTGCCTCAGTCCAAGTTATGCATCAAAAGTTATGACCATTCAC
Source organism: Dipteris shenzhenensis (assembly GCF_047967505.1). Classification (NCBI taxonomy): domain Eukaryota; kingdom Viridiplantae; phylum Streptophyta; class Polypodiopsida; order Gleicheniales; family Dipteridaceae; genus Dipteris; species Dipteris shenzhenensis. The sequence continues at coordinate 27,167,336 of NC_141622.1, read as the reverse complement.
AGAGAGAGAGAGAGAGAGAGAGAGAGAGAGAGAGAGAGAGGGTTTGAAAGGGGATGAGGAGATTGTTGAGGACAGTGTAATTGCACCATACCTCTAAGGCATAGGGGCAAGCCCTAACCCTAACCCTAATCCTAAGGGGTTCACATGTATATCTTCATGTTCATGTTCAATACAACTTAGTGTACATGTAGCAAGATTGTGTGCACTCCTCTCTCTCTCTCCCTCTCTCACTTTTGCTATCATGGTATTAGAGCCATGCCAGCACTGATTGGCCATGTCATCAATTGACACATGGCACCTACTACCACATCACTGCTACAGTGTCATTCCTACTGCCACGTCAGTACCAATCCCTTTGCCACATTAGCATCTCTGACAATCTATCACATCATCCACTGAGCTACCTTATGCCACATCATCAAACCTTCGTCTATGTCATCAACATAGTCATCAATCCACATCACCATGCACCTTAGCATGTGCCATGTCATCATGACTACCTCAGTAGGCCCAATCAATAGCATGCTCAGTCAGCCTGCCCAATCCATGTCAACTATGCCACCTAGGTATAGTTCTCCACACAGGCACACCTTTCCACACAGCATGTGACCATAGTGCCACATTACCATGTGCCACATCATCAATTTGATCACCCTCTTAGGATCACAAATTAGCCATCCTTCTGGGAGCCATAACTTTTGTCCAAGAGGAGTTTGGAGTTTGCAGCTCCTTCTTTGTGACACATGGCAGGCTCTTCTCCTCCAAGCTACCACGTGTCCTCTCCTTTTTTTTGGGTGTATGTGGTTAATGGGTTAAAGATATATCATAATTTTATAATACATAATATATTGTATAATAATAATAATAATAATATATATTACATATTATATAATATATATAAATAGGTGTGTGATTGGGTCGAACAAGTTAAGCAGTCTATGTAGGCTCGGCTCTCCTACGATGGGTTGCTTACGTGCAATACAACAAATAGAGACCTAACACTGGTTATAGTGTAGATCCAATAGAAAATTCTCTCCCCTCTAAAATAGTCAAAGTCAGATGTGATTGTTCTAGCTAGCAATAGCTATATATTAGCAGGACATGAAGAATGTTAGAATATGAAGTCAAAGTGAGTATTCTAGGTGGTCTAGGTGTGGTTTTATAGTCTAGTGAGTCCTAGACATGCCACATGTCATACTAGGATATATCCCATAAACATGTGTCTTTCTAGAGTCTAGTGTCACACTATATAGTGTTGTACTTGTCTATTGTCTATCAGATCAGTCAACATCAAGCTATCTATTCATGTGAGTACTTTGGTTATCAATGCTTTGCACTTGTCTCTTCATTTCTAGATTTTCCATTCCATTCTTGCGCCATCATGTGGTATTAGAGCTAGCTTTCCTCAAGGAATGAGGGGACCTTGAAGCTCACCTCAGACCTATGGAGAGGCTAGCTCCTCCACTCCCTCTCCTTGTGAGCTCCTCTTGTAGCTACTCGTGATTTGCTCTTCTCCTTAGCCTCTCCTTGAGGTGATGATCTTCATCAACATGGAGCTGGACACCTACCTTCCATATCTGCATATGAAGGGGAGCGAAAGCAAAGGAAAAGCACTTGTCATGGAGGAAGCATCCTGCCCATCCATCGCTGCCACACCTGCACCATAAATTTTAGTCTCCTCCCTGCTGCAATTCGCTGCCTATTCCTACTTGATTCTTCACCATTTGGCATCTCTCTTTTCCTAGTGAGGAGTCCCTAATTGAGGCATACAATTTCTAGCTGTACTTTATGTGATATTCAACCACACGATTGGCCCTGACTGGCATCGCCTATGTCCAGCCAGAATGTGGGAAGGTTTCCACCAATATTTTGCCTATCTTTGAGGACCTACTTCCATGCAGAAATCTCCTAAGCTTGGTCTAGCTGTTCAGCACCACAAGTAGCTGCCACTTCTAGAGGAGTCACCACTATCCTTGGTGGAGGTTTGTCTCAGTTTTTTTAAAGCTCGACCTGTTGTCTGACATTTAGTCCTCGATAGTATGACCTCCACAATTTTTGCAACAACTTGACATCCTCACTATCTTGTGCCTACAATCTGCATCACAATTTGCTTGGAGGAGGATTATTTTCGAGATTGTCATCCCTATTTGTTGCACACTATCTCCTAGATATTTTGTGATCGGTTACTTCAGGACAAAAATTTGATGAGTTAGGTCCCTAAAATTTTGGGGCTTTTCTGTTTCTTGTCTTCCCTTGGCATAATTGAAATCTCTGCTATGTAAATCTTTTTGGGGATTCCAAATTCCATGTAAAATCATCATTTATTCTGTATTTTGTATTTGAGGGTTTTGCTACCTTTAGCAAAATTAACCCAAATTGAGGCTTCTTTCCGACATCTAGTGATTCTCCGACCAACATTTTGAGAGTCACCGTGTGAGTGCTCCATGTAGCTGCCCCATGGACTTCACTGACATCTTTATTAGGGCATTCCTGCGTAGTGCCTTCATTGACACATAGGAATGGAAACTCATCTTGTGCTAGCAGCTGCTTGGAGGACATCTCCTACTCAAAGAGATCTATATTTATTCTATAGCTTGATGTACTTGGGTTCTCTGCCTTGGGTAGTCCCCCAAAAATTGATGTATTGAGTTTTGGTTTTATTAAGTCTATAAAGGTCCTCAGCCTTGGATACTCCTCCTAAACTCTGTATTGGTGTTTTGTTTTTTTGTGTGTGGCTTCCTACCATGTCCTGTTATGAAGCCAGCGGTATTGAGATATGGTGCCATGAGCACATAATTAGAGGCTAAGGTATGGTATAGGAAAGAATTAAAGTAGCCACCCTAGGATGTGGACTACATGATGTGGAGATGCAGACTAAGGATATCCACAAGGAGAGATGTGGATGAGAGGACCCCACAGATGTTGACTATTCAAAGGGCACTCTCTATATATGAGGCCTATCATGTATTGTTGAGAACACACATTGCAAGAGATATAGTTTGCTATCTCCATCTCATGTCTTATTTAGTGTGCTTTGAGCCTCCATAGTCCTTATGCTCATCTAGACACACTAGGCTTAGTGGCGATCACATGTCTTATTAACATGGTATCATAGCATAAGTTGCCCACAAGCCTAGGTAGTTTAGAGTGAGTGGCATACTCTTATCTTGATGTTAGGGATTGTTTGTGAGATTATGTCCATGAGATAGTTTTTGTTCATGGTGGATTCTTGAATGTTCATTATTCTATTCTCAGGAGAGAGAGTTCAATCCTTTGAGAGATTGGAGTAGTCTCTGTAAGGTCTCTCATATTCTTTGAGATAGGTTTCCGTTTTTTGATTTCATGATACATTAGAGGTCTTGCTCTAGCCATTTCGGGTTCACTTCCTAGTTTATTTGGTCCTCCGCTCGTATAATAGAAGCCCTATCTGCAACCAAAAGCCCACGCACTCTCTCCACCACCCAATGCTAAGCTCTACAGCAACCCGACTCCTCAAGCATGCAAACTAAGCTACAGCCAAAGACAACTCTTCAACAAAGGCAAATCAAATAAGGATCTGCGACATCTTAGATCAACCTTCAATCTCTACTCCATGCAAAACTAGTTCCAAGCCTTCAAACGCCTAAAGAAGCTTGCAATAAAGGTTGATGCTGGGGCAAAAAGCCCAACTCTGAGGGAGAAGCAAACATGACGACTGTGTGTTGAAGATGGAATTGATGGAGCAAGTGAGAGCGAGGACACATCGCGGTTTTCTATGTAATTGAGGCGAAGCCAATGAATCAAGCAAAGAAGCTCTCACGCAAAGCATGCATGCAAGGAGGCTAGCCTTGCAGCATGGACTTTAGCTTGGCTTGCTCTAGCTAATGGAAAAATTCTGAGTGCTCCATCAAGCTTCAACGACGCCTCCAATTACTCGACCTCTGAGTTCTCCACGACTAGCATCAACAGCCGCTCCACCAGCCGCGATCTCCATCGAGCCTTGCAAGAGCTCTCAGCATCAGCCCCGAACCCTGCAACAAATAACGCCCATGACCCATCAAACCAGCTCGACCGACTGCTCTACCTCTTGTGGAATGCCTCGCAAAGCATCCGCAACACACAACAGCACAGTGCTCCAACATCAAACGACGGAGCTTTGTACAATAAGATGAAAGTTCTGAGGCCATCCATAGTTTGCTGGTAGCATTGCAAGGAGATGCATGATACCTTTCGCTTCCTTGTCTAGCTCGTTGTGACTGTGTCCACACGGCCATCGTTACTATAGATCAGAACAGACCTCACTTTCATTCTTGCTAAGGTCACCATTAATTGACATGTGGCAGTAGATAGCATGGGATTTAACTAGGGTTAGTCAAGTAAACCCACGAAGGTAAAGTCAGGTAAGGGCTTGGTCAGTTTTTTGCCATGTGGCAGATCAAAAGAAACTATGGTTAAGTTAACTCAACCCACACGAAACAATGGTTAAGTTTAGGTTAAGGATTGGTTAACTGCCACATCAACAAGTGCCGCCTAAGCATAAAGGCCCTTGTGAAGCACAGTTTGAATTCTGTATGTGAATCCTTGTGCCACATCATCAATTGCTCCTCTTCTTGATCAAAACTTCGACAAGCCATAACTTGCAATCCAAGAGGAATTGGACATGCTCCAAAAGGGAAAAGTGATCGTCTTTTCAAGCTCTACGTGCTTCTCAAGTCAAAATCCATTGTTAGCAATTAGACACTGCCATTGAAGCAAAAACGCTCATGGTAAGACCTTTGCGACAAATGATAAAGCAAAGCATGAATGCACACATCATTGTCATAAGCATGCCGAAAGCACAAGTGCATGAGATGACCATAGCACAAAGCATGGCATCCACACATAAAGCATCAAGGCACATCGAAGAACAAAGCATCATGCATCAAGCTACGTCAAGAGAAGAAGCGAATGCCATTGACATCAAGCATTGAGAAGCAAGATCCTTTCCACCTATAGCCCGAGTATAGCCCACATGTTTGTAATCAAACCTGACCACCTGAGAGTAGCTATGAAAGAACCCAGGGGAGGTATTGACATGTAAAGCACACTTGACCACCTTAAGTAGCAATGCATGCACTAAGGGGAGGTGATGGAATGTAACTCACATCTGACCACCTTGCAGTAGCCAAAGGATCATGGCACCAAGGGGAGGTGTTGAGATATGGTGCCATGAACACATAATTAGAGGCTAAGTTATGGTATAGGAAACAATTAAAGTAGCCACCCTAGGATGTGGACTACATGATGTGGAGATGTGGACTAAGGATATCCACAAGGAGAGATGTGGATGAGAGGATCCCACAGATGTTGACTATTCAAAGAGCACTCTCTATATATGAGGCCTATCATGTATTGTTGAGAACACACATTGCAAGAGATATAGTTTGCTATCTCCCTCTAATGTCTTATTTAGTGTGCTCTGAGCCTCCATAGTTCTTATGCTCATCTAGACACACTAGGCTTAGTGGCGGTCAGGCAAAATGTATTGTGGGAGCCATGTATTGGCTTTGATAAGATCTCATTTTTCTCTAGTTGTATAGACCTATATGTTGTTCATGCATCCATGCTTAGTGAGTCTCTGAATCCATTGTACCATGCTCACTAGCCTCTAAGCCATGCCCACTTGCCTCTGAGATTGTGTGGGAACCATGTCTAGTTCTAACTTGGAGATTAGTAGTTCGTCATTTTCATGTTCTGTTCTTAGTTCCATTCTAGTAATCCCTCACCTTGCCTTCATCAGGGGGTGTTAGAACATGAAGTCAAAGTGAGTGTTCTAGGTGTGTTTTTCTATTCTAGTGAGTCCTAAACATGCCACATGTCATATTGGGATAAATCCCATAAACATGTGTCTTTCTAGAGTCTAGTGTCACACTATATAGTGTTGTACTTGTCTATTGTCTATCAAATCAGTCAACATCAAGCTACTATTCATGTGAGTACTTTCATTATCATTGCTTTGCACTTGTCTCTCCATTTCCAGCTTTTCCATTTCCTTTCCATTCCATTCCTATGCCATTAGAGAAATGGATTAAGGGACACATATTAGAAGGCAGAGGTACGCTAACTCAAACAAGGCTAATCTAAAACATAGTTAATTGTTTTAATGACAGAGGGAGAGACATGTCCAACACAACACATTGTGAAGGTAGAAAGCTGCAATCATCACAACATGAAATACACAGTCAAAGAAGGTTTGACAAGGCAATCCTACAACAAAGAAGCAAACTACAACCAATAGCCATTGCAAAGGAGCAAACTCCAACCAATAGATGGTGACAATGATGAGCAGACATAACGTAGGGTCTGATGGTAATTGCAAGAAGAGATCAAGCCAGTCTAGAAATGAATTGTCAAGGGGGGGTGGTGATGGAGTGCAGTGGCGCACTGCTGTTGCAAGGAACAGAGACCTTCTAGACCCAGAAGCAAACAGACGATTGTATGAAAATTCAAAGCCCAATGTGATTGTTCCAGTGCATTGAAGGATAATTCAAACGAGGGTTATCAGAACCGTAGTTGATTGCTTTAATAACAAACAACTTGTGAGATAGATATGTCAACCAAACACCAAAGGCAACACATGGTAACAATTGCTAACAAGATAGTAATGCATGCCTCAAGCCGACTAACATGACAAGGCAAGCCTACAACAAAGGCACACACTGCAACAAATAGCCATTGCAAAGAGAAAACTACCAATAGGTAGCACTACAAAGAGCAGGTTGCAAAACAATCGACAAGGCAACATTTGGTCCCCTTTAACTGATTCTCCTACCTAACCATCCCCTAGTTAACTAAATCCCCTTGTCTTATTTACTACCACTACTCTATACCTAGGTAATTTAGTCCTTTACTCCCACCCACCTTTTAATTATAAAACCCTTACCTTACCCTTCTTTGAGTAACCTAACCTACCTACCAACCTAGGCTCTACCCTTACCCAATTTCATTCCCACCCTACCACAACCTTCTACCCCCCCAAGCCTCTTTCCACCACCTTGCTTGCGGCAGCTACGTGCCTTTTTTCTTTTTTCTTCGTTTACACATGCATATACACTCACACACACATAGACATGCACCCATGCAGACAAATTACAAAGAAACACACACTTATTTACATTGACACGCACACACGCATATACACTCACACACACACATAGACATGCACCCATACACACAACTTACAACAAAAACACACTTATATTCACTAACACTCACACACCTACAAACTTACACAACATGCTTACACACACTACCTTTAACCCCCCTAACCACTTTTAACTCCCTACAACTCTTCCTTCTCTTCCTTAAACTTGCTTATATACAATTCTTTCTCTCCCTTATTTACACACACACACACACACACACACATCCTCCCATTGGAGCACGTGTCAAGAAAGACCTCAATCTTATTGAGGATCTTCTCAAGGTAGTACATTAATGTATGATTTTGGTGAAATGAAGATTTAACAGCAGATACTCCCAATCGAGAGAATGGGAATGTTTTGACACATGAATAATCAAATTAATCATAATCGGACCATGGGATCTAGATTATTACATGATATATGATACGAAATTATATTGCAAAAATATTATTGGAAGTAGATAGAAGGAATAAGATAAATGAAATTGGAAATATACTAGCTTGTTACTTCAAGTCTTTTTTTAGAAGAGCTCTCATTGGGACTAAGTGGACCACCATGGATAAGGGATTTTCCATGAATACACTATAGTACTGTATTCATGAGAAAATGAATGTGTATTTGAATAGAAATCCAGATAGTATAGCATCGATTATTTAATGGTTATAGTCAAAGATAAATGGAAGGAAATATGAGACGTGATGCCTTAGCGGAGTAGAATACACGGGAGTTGTGGTGATTTAGAATATTGGATACATGGAGAATAAACCATTGAACAATACAAGGGATTGTACTATGGGGTCTCAGTGAACCAAGGGGTTTTACGTAAATCTAAAGGAAAAAGCATGAAGTACCCCTAACCAAAAACATTTGAGAAGGGTCTCCCACATTAAACTGGTGGCTGATAACATTAGGAGAAATGAGGACCCAATCGAGGTACCATTGAGAATAAAAAGAGGGAATATGAATAATAAATGGATTATTTACCAGAATATAGTAAAATGAATGATATGTCATATGATCAAGGAAGGTAAATATATTCGGATATAGTTGATACATTCATACTAAAGGTAAGGAGTGGTAGCCATAAATTATCTACTAAAGATACTTTCATATTTGACCTTACTATACGTATTTCAACTCCAAGCCATGGTAACTGGGGTTCTATATGATGAGGACTACGTTATTATATTGCATTAATACTAGTTTAATTATAGAAGATAGAAGGGCTAAGGGAAGGATATATTGGATGTGCATTAGCTCATTACTTCTTGTCATTTTGACTATGGAACTAGTATCCATATTAGTAATAGGAGTACCATGGATAAGGGAATATACCATAGCTACACGGGAGATATTTATCCATGAAAGATGTCACATAGGATTCTATGTAGACCCTTGATTTATCCCACAAGATGCATAGATGTATAGTGGACTACTATTCCTTGGATTCATAGGAATGCATCAATTAGACTATCGAAACCTAAAAAGAAACTATGGATATACCAAGTGATCAGTAGGATACATAGGATATTTTATATATAGTCTAAAGACTACAACCGTCATATATTTCTCCTCTTCGCTGGACCATCTGTTCCACTCGCTTGACTTTGGTATCACACTGCACAGCCATCTGTTTACGATACGTAGCCACATAGGCCTAACGTGGTATGCTCCATCACTAAGCCCTGTAACATGCAACCGTGATTAACTGGGATAGTGTAGATTCAATCGACGATGAGCAACGAGGATGGGCCCAAGAGCCAGCAAGCTCACGACCAAGAAAGGATTATGCGCAGTAGATTAATGTAGGTCTATTATTTGTACCAGTTTTAATCTATCCAGGAACATGTATTCTCTAATCACCACACTTTAACCGGGTCCATGGAGACTTGGAGCTATGAGAATGTGCCCAGGAATCAACTATACGATACATTTGGCACAAAACAAGTTGGCCATAGATTCCAAGTCTTAGACCTAAGGGAGATACAAGGTTTATAGATGAAGTATGTCTCGGGAACTGGTTTTTGGACACCTTTGATAGATATTACCATATCGACAATCTAGAGATCTTTTGGGAGGTGTAAGAGCCAGATTTTAGAAACAGCAAGGAGGACTCCTAAGTACCTGAATGATATCTTCAATGTTGGAAAACCTTATATCAAGTGCAAATCTTTGGAGGAAAAGATGAATTGCAGAGCACAGCCATTATGGTATGACCATGGGATTTGGTATATGTTGCACAATTTATCGGAATTCTTTCCAAATAGGCCATTGAAAGCTGCCTTCAACTCCTTCCTTTTATTCATGAAGGCATGTATGATGTATTTCCATTTATTGATGCATTTTAGCACACTTCACACAAGAAAATGAAGTTACTAATTGTTTTGATTTCTTGATTTATGAAGGCTAGTGATATGCTTATATTCTACAAGGCTTCTCTCACATTTCACTACATGAGGGAGCTAGTTTTATTAGTTGTGAAGAATCTGGAAAAAGAACCCCCTTGCTCCTTTGTTACCCTAACCATCGCCAGGAGTAATGTCATATGGGGAACTCATGCTACGGTCCCTAGAGACACTACCCTCTAGAGCACATGGATCTTGAGCTAGTGGGAGATTAGCAAGATGCATCGGATATATGAGGGGACGGCGGGGTGCACATCATACTACTCACTTAGAGACCACTATTCCAATACACACACACACACACACACACACACACACACACACACACACACACAGGTCTCTTATTTGCTTACACTCTTGGTGGCTACACAAATTTCCCTAGTCCCCCCCCAAAATCATTTAGAATATTTGTTAAGCACACACATACAACAAAAAATTTGTATATTTGATTCATTCTTAATGACATACTTTATTAGGATCTTTAATTTTTTAAGTCGCTCTCTTTGGTCCCCATTTTAACTGATTCTCCTACCTAATCATCCCCCTATTTAACTAAATCCCCTTGTCTTATTTACTACCACTACTCTATACCTAGGTAATTTAGTCCTTTTCTCCCACCCACCTTTTAATTATAAAACCCTTACCTTACCCTTCTTTGAGTAACATAACCTACCTACCAACCTAGGCTCTACCCTTACCCAATTTCATTCCCACCCTATCCCAACTTTCTACCCCTCGAAGCCTCTTTCCACCACCTTGCTTGCGGCAGCTACGTGCCTTTTTTCTTTTTTCTTCATTTACACATGCATATATGCTCACACACACATAGACATGCACCCATGCACACAAATTACAAAGAAACACACACTTATTTACATTGACACTCACACATGCATATACGCTCACACACACACATAGACATGCACCCATACACACAACTTACAAACAAACACACACTTATATACACTAACACTCACACACCTACAAACTCACACAACATACTTACACACACTACCTTTAACCCCTAACCACTTTTAACTCCCTACAACCCTTCTTTCTCTCCCTTAAACTTGTGTACATACAATTCTTTCTCTCCCTTATTTACACACACAATCATGCACATATGTTCCCCCTTTCCCCCCTTCTACTTGCTTACTTTAAACCTTTCCTTACATCTACTACACTTAATTAATAAACCCCCCTGCCCCCCCACTCCCTCATCACCACCACACTTCACACTCTTTTGTGAAATAGCCAGTCACCACCCATGCAAGTGGTTACACCTTGCTCCCATTTATTGTCTTCTCCTCTCTGGTTCTTCTCTTCACCCGCACCTTTTATGGTCTCTTTTATAAACACACACACACACACACGCACACACACACACACACACGCACACACACATTTTATATACTTTACAAACACACACACACACACACACACACACACACAACCACACATACACGCGTACACGCATGCACACACACACATATAAATATATAGAGGTGTGTGATGGGGTTGAAGAGGTTAAGCAGTCTTTGTAGGCTTGGCTCTCCTACAATGGGTGGTTGACATGCAGGACAACAAATTTTTTAGGGAGGGTTTTAAATTTTTTTCTCTTCTTTGAAATAGTGAAAGCCCGATGTGATTGTTCCAGCTGCAACAGCTATATATTAGTAGAATATGGAGAATTAGATTAAGGGGCACATATTGAAAGGCCCGGGTAGGATAACTCAAACAAGGCTCTTCTAACTGCAGTTAATCGCTTTAGTGATAGAAGGACAGACATGTCCAACAAAAACCAAAGACAACACATTGCGAAGGGTAGAAAGCTACAAGAAACAGACCAATAGAAGAGCCATGACAAATCACCTCAAAGCATAAGGTTGAAAAGACAATAGTGGGTGCCCAAAACCAAATCGGCATGACACAAAACACCCAGTCAGAGGAGTTTTGACAACTACAACAAAGAAGAAAATTGCAACCAATAGTTGTTGCAAAGAGTGTGTGTGTGTGTGTGTGTGTGTGCGCGCGCACGCGTGTGTGTGTGTGTATGTGTGTGTGTGTGTGTGTGTGCGCATGCACACACACACACACACAAGAGGCTGGTGTGAGAGAGTTAAAATGCATAAACACAACTTCAACCCTTAATCCCAGGCATAACAAACTAGTTGGTCATTCGATTTGCATCATCTCCACAATGAGTTAAAACAAGTTTTCCTTGAATCTTAAGGGAAAAAATTTTAGGTTCTATTATGGAACTTAATATTTGAATTCTATTTCGTAAATTTTGAATTAGGTATTAGTTAAGCGTAAGCATTGCTTTTAGTTGGTGAAAAAGTTTTATGCATGTTTAAAAAGGAAAGCTAAAAATGAAATATACATGTGAGTATCATAGTCAAGGCCACTTACACTCATATAGACATGTCTATATTTATTTCTATTCTCTTAATTAGGAAAGAGTTGGCATCTGGAAGCCAAAGGGGAGATCAAGCCTAAATTTTAGTATTTGCATGTGTATGTCTCCTAAGTTCGAGTGTTTATGTGTCTATATGTTCATCCCTCCTAAGTTTGAGTGTTTATTTTTGTGTGGACAAGAGAGCGAGAGAGAGAGAGAGAGAGAGAGAGAGAGAGAGAGAGAGAGAGAGAGAGAGAGAGTCTACAAGAAGGATGTTTGAATGTGTGTGTATGTAGGTGTACATGAGATGGAAGAAAAGGCGGGGGAGGGGGCATCGCCTATATTTGAGTGTCCATGTGTGTATGCATGTGAGAAAGAGACTGAAGGAAAAGAGAGCACATGTGGTTGCATGATGCCGTGATGGAAGGTACACTAAGAGAGAGAGAGAGAGAGAGAGAGAGAGAGAGAGAGAGAGAGAGATTATATACGTAATACGTGTGAGAGCTTCCTCTCAAGATAAAATATTCATTCATATGACTGTCTACTGCAAATAGAGAGAGAGGGGGGGAGGGGGGGGTGTGAAGAGAGTGGGAGAGAAGTAAGGAGTCTCACTTGCAGCTTTCTCACATACACAATGGGGGAATACATACAAAGGTGGAGGCTGAAAACAGTTTTCCTCTTCTTAGTTGTGAAAGCCAAAAGAACTCTCTCTCTTAGGACAAAAGGAATAGATGAACCCTATATGTGGATCTCAAACCAAACTCAGCTAACTTAGCTGGCATACTAATTGAGCCACTAACTAGAATACATAAAGATAGCTGTCATCATCCAGCTATTATTCATGGGTGGTGTACCAATTGCATCTGCAGCTAACAAGTCGGTGACTATAAATGCACAACGGTCACCTTGGCATATCACGAGTGGAGCTCGATATCTCAACACTTCCCCTCGAGCTCAATCCCAATTCTTGCACACCAAGCAGGTCTCTGAACCTGTGCAACTTCTTTGCACCCAATGCCTTTGTGAATATGTCAGCTACCTGATCCTTTGTGCTGACATAAACCAAATCAATAAAACCTACTAGAACCTTCTCCCACACATAGTGATAATGCACCTCAATGTGCTTTGTTCTAGCATGATAGACTGGGTTATTTGCCAAGTGTATACTGCTCATGTTGTCACAATAAATGACAATTGGCCCATCTGTAGATTGATGCATATCATAAACTAGCATACGCAACCAAGCTACCTCATATGCAGCCATTGCTGCACCCCTGTACTCAACCTCTGTGCTCGACAAGGCAACTATAGGCTATTTCTTGCTACTCCAAGTGACTACAAGACTCCCAAAAGAGAACACGTATCCATTGGTAGATCGTCTATCAGAAATACTACCAGCCCAATCATCATCAAGCCTGTCATCCCATATGTGGAAAGCATTTCCAATCCATACTGCCTTTGCAAGAGCCATATCCCACTTGTGGATCTAATCACCTCAATGCCCAAGAAATAACGGAGCTCTCCCAAATCCTTCATCTCAAACTTCTACTTCAATAGCATTTTCACATGAAGGATATCTTCATCAGTATCACCTGTGATGATCAAATCATCACATAAATGCTCGGGGGGGTCACTCATCATATGTAACCCTATCATGTGACTTCAACAGATGGGTTTTTATTAATTCAATTACTTACAGATTTATATATACATAAGGAAGTAATTTAATACCCAAAGGTTAATATACAGAAGGGCGTTTTATATTAAAATTTGTCCAGAAGCTTGCAACATGTGACATGGATATTTGCATAGAGTGGCTTATGTCATGGGACATTTTGAAATGCTATTACTGGCATTTTCCTTTTGAAATGAGTAAGCGCTCCTCTTGCATTTTCTTGAATTCTAGAGAATTCTAAAAACCTTTTCTCTCTTTATTGCTCTTTTTGGCCTTTGCATTAGGATGAGATTAGGACACTATGCTTTCTTGAATTCTAGAGAATTCTAAAAACCTTTTCTCTCTTTATTGCTCTTTTTGGCCTTTGCATTAGGATGAGATTATGATGCTATGATTTTCTCTCTTTATTGCTCTTTTTTGGCCTTTTCATTAGGATGAGATTAGGATGCTATGCTTTCTTGCATACATTGATCTCTAATCTTGATGGACACCATTAATTTTGAATTTATTTTTTGAAGTTTTTTTATCTCATCACTCTCTTTCTTTTTCTTTCTATCCACAGAGGGATTGCATTGAATCAATGGTGGAGGAGTATTTTTGAAGTTGATGCCTCTTATAGTTGATTTTCTTTAGTTCTACTCAGTCTATTTAGCACTGCCTTTGTAAAGATCCTTCAGGCTCTCAAACAATTGATCTATTATTTGAAAATGGACAGATAGGGGGGAAACACTTCTATAATTAAATCCATCAGATAAAACTTGTGAGAGTAAAGAAGTAAGGTATTTATTTTTAGATAGCCCTATTCAAAAGGATTCTCCCACTTGGGAAAATATAGTATCCATATAGCAACAAGGGATCAAAGCAAAAGGAAAATTGTCATTGAGTGAGAATCCCATTATGTTTGAGGGTTTTTCATGCACTTGTGCCTAGAGTTGTAGATTAGGAAGTACCATGAGCATCACTACCAGTTACAGTTTGAACTAGAATATGGTAAACATGATCAATTTAAAGTAAATGAAAGAATAAAACTATTTCTAGGTTAGGAGAACATAAACCCTTGTGTCTGCTACATTGAGAGCTAAAGAAGGCTCTTATATATGGTATCTTCAAAGATTTAAGAAGACCCTTTCTAGCTCCTTAGACCATATCTTTTCTCGAGGTATTATATATGCTACACAATGCCTAGAATGTCATCTTGTTGTTTGCGACATATGCTACACAATGCCTAAAAATGCCTAGAAATGGCATCTTGTTGATTGTGGAATCTAGTGGTGGATTAGTTATTAGAAGGACAATGCTAAAATCTCCCCGAGTTGTCATGGATGTGGTTACACATAGGTGTTAGCATGGCATTGGAGCATAGGTCCTAAATGCAGTTATATTATAGTCATACATGCAGTGATGCAATAAGCTATGTGCATATATAATTGAGATATAATTTATATTATTGTCATGTATTAGAGAGGTATTAGATGTTGATTTTGTGATGAAGGGACATAGAAGACTGGAAGATGTGGCTACTCGATTGTTTTCTTTGTTGCAATCTATTATGAGTTGCATTCTTCTTGGGCAACTTATTTTCCATTACTTTTGGTCTAAACAATTGTGAAGAATTCTACATCTTCTTGACATGACATAGGTGGAGTGTATAAGAGTGTGGTATGACATTAAGGCTACATTTTTTGGTGACTAATATCTTTCCAAGAGCATCTCATGGTACAACTTATAGAACGTATAGATGACTACAATTCATAACATGGCATGAAGAGAAATCTTGTCTCCGGATTGCAAAGTTATAGAAATCTGTTTAATGGGCCTAATTGTAGTTTTGCACTATTTTGCATAGTGTATCTCGGACATAATAAGCACCATTTTGTGAGCGTTTTGTTGAGAATTTGTAACTCTTGTAATCTAGATGATATGAGAGTGATTCAAGCACCCATATTTTTCATTTTCTAAGTAGAAAATTCACATGCATAAAACCAATCCACATTAAATTTCATAAATTGGCATTAAGGTATTGGCACTTCTGCTTAACAAAAGCTAACATAAGCTATTCCAATTAACACAATGTATAGTAATAATGAAACCTAGCATAATTTAACGAGAAGTAGCTAACCTAATGTACACAGGGTTGAGGGGGGCACAAGGAAACCTGTTGAGCCACCTCCCTTTCACCATAGCTAGGAATCTTGGTGGATAGTAGGGCAAACACATGGCTAGGCAAGTTGAAGCAATGGATGAGCAGAGGTCGGTGTGCAACAGAGAGCAAATGCTCGCCAGGAGGGCTACTATTTCCACGAGGCAAGGGGAGGCACAAGGCATTGCTAGGAGAACTAGGAGAGAGTGGGGCAAAGGAGGCCAAGGGGCAGCCACCATGGTTATATGCACAAATATTTGGTGTGCATGGAAACTATGGAAAATATGCATTGGTGCACTGTACTTTTCACCATCAAACTGCTATTGCCTTGTTAAGATTTTTAATTCTTGACATTGATTCCACCCATTACGAGCTGTGGATCTTATGGGGTGGAATCTACATTTGCTAAATGCCTACATCTCCATCCTCTTCCCTCTATCATCTCTACGCCAATGACAATGCGACTCTTGTGTTACGAATCCCTGGATTCCTTTTGATCTCTTGCAGGTTGTAGATTATTGCCCAACTCTCCAGGACTGCTATTGGACCTATCATAATCTTGGTTGCTTTGGGCTGCAGCACTGTGATCGTTACATGCATGAGACGTTGGTCTAGTGCAGTCGTTGCCATTGGTTGTCGAAGGTCTGCATCTCCAGGATCGCATTCAGGTTCTTGTTGATTTTGCAATTGGCCCTGTGGCTCATCGGGATGGAAGGGAGTGCTAATCATAAGGCAAATAAAGAAAGAATTCTTTTTCTTTACCATTCTAGGATCGTCGCACATTTCGATGTCTGGCTTTGTTTCATCAAATTCTGCTCCTGTTTGGGGTTGGAGTCTACCCTCATCTTGATCTTCCATTTTCTATGAGAAAGATAGTGCATTAGCAATTCCGTTATAGCTCCTTACTGCTTGCTTGATGAGGCCTTTGCTTTAAGTTGGCTGACATTGAGCAGTTGTGGCGATGGTCTCAGCGACCACTCTGAATGCAGTGAACAACGCCACCTCAACATTGTGTGTCAAATACTGGGTACCAAACAAGGAGATCGGGGGCAGGTGTAGGGAGCTTCCAGCTCTACAATGGCTGGAATCAGTGTGGAGAGGGGGAACCATGCCCATGTGGGAAGGAGCAACCATGTGGGCGATTCAAGGACGGTGCGCTGGACAGGCCTGTAACACAGGGCCTCCAAGCCTCGGGGGGGTCACTATGTATAAACCCTCTATACCACGTGCGTTCAAGGCCTATTTCTAAAATCCCTTATCTGTAAATTTTTTTATTAATAAAATATATCCCTTTTCTATACAAATCTGTAAATTTTTCCCAAAACTATTTTAAATAGTCCCTTATGTATATTTATTTCTGTAAATTTTAGAAATAAAAAATATCCTTCTGTTGAACTCACGTGATAGGGTTACATATGATGAGTGACCCCCCCGAGCTCCAAGCGGGGTGACATAGTTCGAGATCACAGTCGCAGGCTCTGGCATGTGCCCTTCTTTTTGTCTTTGCCCTTCGGTGAAGGGATGGAGGTCTATGTCTACTACAGTGTCATTGGCTACTTTACTATTTCCCTGGTCCTTTCTTTTTGCCAAGTCTTGCTGGGTCTTTCCCGTAGGAGAATCTACATTTGTAGGCTGCAGGTCACCTTTGTTTTGCAGGTCTATGTTTGCTGCATATTGACTTTGCCCTTTGATTTTGGGTTGGCAAAGCCACGTAGCCTACTACAAAGGTCTGCTTCAATGGTGACTAAAGGTAGTGGCCTTTGTTGATTTCACTTGAGCGAGTGTGCATTGATCAAGAGAGATTTGCAGTGAGTGCAAAGGATTCAAGGTTGACGGAAACTTTAGGGAAGCTACACAAGTATCCATGGCACCTCATTTGGTGTGTCAAAAGGTTAACATCAATTAGCTTGCCAAGCTATTCAAAAGCAAGCTTCCACGCAGCTTCAATGGGTTGGTTACTACCCTAATGGCTAGAGTAAAGTTGAAACCTCTCACCTTTAAGGAGGTTTGTCCTCTGTTGCTCCAAGAGGAAGCTAGGTTGAAGTTGCAGGGTAAGATGGCAACAACAAAGCATTTACTACTTTTGCAAATGCAAACCCAGTAAGGCTTAAGTATTTTTTTAGGGGATGGCAAGTCTTCAAACAATGAGAGTAAGAGGAGGAAATTTGTACTATTGTGATCATCCTCAACATCTTCTGTGAGATTGTAGGAAGAAAGAAGGCGGATCAGAAAAAGGAGGCAAAGCCCAAGAAGAAAGAGTCAGTGTCAGTTTCAGCAGAGGAGAATTGTTCGAGGTAGGACAAAGTCAGCCAAAGAGCCCACTGACGGGCTTGTTTGCCTACTCTTGTATAAATATATATGTTTTTGAATCCTACTCATGGGAAGATGCTTTAATATTTGCTTGGTCCTTTCCTTTTGCCAGGTCTTGCTGGGTCTTTCCCGTAGGAGCATCTGCATTTGTAGGCTGCAAGTCGCCTTTTTTTTGCAGGTCTATGTTTGCTGCATATTGACTTTGCCCTTTGATTTTGGGTTGGCGCAAGACTGTGTTCTCTGCTCGATCGTCTTCCTCATTGAGGAGAATTAGGAGACGTGTGGGTCGCGGAAGTCCATGGCTAGTTTGGGTCCATGCCTAGCTTGATACCATGCAAAAATCTGAGTCGTGCGCATAGACATAGAATTGATTGTATTGAATCTTTGGAATGTGTCGATTACATCTAGGTGTTGATACGACGGTTACCAAGAGCTGCAACCTCTTGGATCTTCCGTGTGTGCATGATACCTTAATGGTCTTAGTTCCAATAGAAATGCTCTTGATATCCTAGACTAACGAACATAAGTGATGACATTGCGGCCCATAAGCTAGTTTGAAATGTGCTTACAAGGCATATTCATTCTCGATAATGGATTCTTTCATCTACCTCATGATACTCCGAAACCCTTTTAGAGATACGCACTTTCATTCATGGCTTTTCACATGTATGAAAATCAGTTTCATGGGATCCTCATCACTCCATGGACGTTGGTTCAATTTTGTTCAGTCGCTGGTTGACTGTAAGATTTTGGAGTCTAATATGTGCAATTCGAAGTTGGGTTGCTCATCCATAGCTTAGGATTCCTCATTTACCTTACTTTTTTCCCCTTTACCTCACATAAACTCTCTGATAAGTTTGTTCATAAGGCACTGCATCTCGAAAAGGCAGTTTTGGGAACGACTCAACTGGAGTTTATAGCTTGCCTTCTATTGAGAGGATTTCTATTAATTGTCCCTTGAATTTGTGCAGGTCACCAAGGAGACTCTCTGTTCGCTTTGTGCCTCGCTTTGTGCCTAATTAGCAATCCAAAATCAAAACTATAATTGAAATAAAGGTATGATAGCTTTTCTTTCTCTGCTCAATAACCCATCTGTTGGCAAATTTTTGATAAGTTGATAAGGTTTTTTTGGGGGGGGTTTCTTCTTCACGTATGTTCGATGTAGTGTCGTCTTTTCATATAGTATGTCAATGTCATAACTTTTTTATTCTTGACATTACATGACTATTAGATATCGACGTAGTGTTGTATTTGGACTTTCGACATAATACGTCGATCATTTGATTTGTAATGTAATATTTGAGTCAATTACTTGGGCCATGCATTTGCATGGTGCTTATCTTTCCGCATTGGATCATATTACTCGATTATATGTGCGGTTAAGTAAGTAAGTCTGCATTTTGACATTTGGTCGTAATATTCAACCTTTGATGTCATTACAAGGACTCCTCATTGTTTTGAAACTAGCTCGACACTTGGTCATATCATTCGACTGTATGTGTCATCTCTCAACCTTAGAAGAGTAATAGGATTCAACACTTTGTCGTTTATTCAACTTTTGGTGTTGTTCCTTAGATATATAATTTATAAAATAAGTAGGCTTCGAAACTAGGTGGTTTATTCATCTTTTAGTGTTGTCGTAGCTTATTTCATAAAACAAATGTTTAAACTTCGACACATGGTCATTTATTTGGCTTTCAGTGTCGTTGTAGGTTATCAGTGTTGTATGATAGTTTCGGCTTCAACACTTGGTCATTTATTCGACTTTTGATGTTGTTGTCCTCTTTGGAAATATTTTGTGTAGAATATAGGGGATCATTGCATAAATGCTAGTGTGTAGAGGTTGTAAACTTTCCAATAGATATACATCCGAGATTCATGCTCATACATCTAAGGTAACAATGCTAGAGCCAATGATATTTGTGTCTTTGATTCATGCCTATCCATGGGGTCTTTGAAAGCTGCTTATGTATAAAGATTCTAAGTTGAATCTTATCTTTAATCAGTTGTGGGTCATCAACCATTGGATATTATTTGAAATACTCTTCCAATGTTGATTATCTAGTGTCTAACACACACTTCTCCACACACTCAAATGGTAGGCCCATGTAAGCATGATGCAAATTTCATAAGAATGGAGTTCATTGTGTTCTTTATTGTAATTAACTTTGTGTTCATTGATTATTTAAAATATGAATATATTTTAGATTCTCTCTCAATACTTGGTTTTTTCATGCATGCTTTGCCATAAATCCTTTTGTGAAAAGATGCAACAGAGCAAAGGAAAAATTGGCTCAAAGTCATTAGGCGGCATCTTTGTATAGGGATAAGTAAGATGAGCAAGGAGCAAATAACAGACATAACTAGCAATGCAATACGGATAGAGTGTTTCTACAATGAGGTCATAGCCAACACAATGGGAGAGATGCTGCCCAAGAGTGAAATGAATGAAGGTGGAGTACATCACATGATCAATAGCATCATAGGAAATATGAAGAAATGTGCAGAAGACTTGCGAGATGACTTGCCTCCTAATATTGACATGGAAAAATTAGGTTTTTGGGATTTGAAGTCGAAGGAGGAGAAGGGTAGAAGCAAGAGGGCAACCATTTAAAGGCTTTACATGCCACCATTGCAAGGGGATAGTTAAACTTGCTAACTTTAGAATGAGATTGTACAGACAAGAGAAGGTTGAGAATAAGAGAGGAGATAGGGGTACCGGTTGTGGAAGAAGGCTAGATTATCTTACAAAGAGTGAGCTTAGAAATGCAACTCTTTTTGCTAAAACTCGAGTAAGAGACCTTTCTAAGCAACTATGCTGGACAAAGTCTCAGGTTGCCATTCTTTCAGTAAGAGTCCACACCTTAAGAGAAGCTAGCATAGAGTCTCTCAATCGAAAGGATGTAAAACGATTTTGCAACAATATAATCGAAGCCCATAGATTGGAAAAGTTGGTGGTAAAGTTGCCTTATGGGACTTTCTACAAGATGTTGCCACAAACATAATCAAGTCAACTGCTGGACAAAGATATAGTGAGAACACAAAGGCAATATTTGAGGTTGCAAGGATGTGGGGAGGTCCAAGGTTACGTGACTTCTTGAGTTCCAACCTCAATGGACCTTCTTTATCAATGACAAAGCGAGGGCAAAGACTTGCTACTCAGTTTGTACCTGGTATACATGGATATCTTTTTGATGCAATCACTGAAATTTATAAAAAAGAAAAAGAAAAGCATGGAATCATGTCAAGGATTCCCTTCATCATAGTGGAAGATAAAACTGCAATAAAGAAGCGGATAAGGTAACCTCCTTTTTCTCTAAATTATTTTCATAATCTAAATCTTGTTTTTGAATGCAAGAGGATTGCATATGATCTTACAGACTTGTGCTTATTATTGCTTGTAGGTGGAATCCAAAGGATGACATGCTTGTGGGTTTTGATGGATATAAAGTAGATGATCATGAGTGCATGATTACATGCATGATCAAAGTGGGAGAAGGACAAAAAGGATATGATCAGATTATTGATGCATTTCAAAATTGTCATTGGTGGACGTGCAAGAGTTTTTCTTGCCAATCCATTGCATGATGCACTCCCACGCTTGGTTCTTGCACTTCATTGCACTTGCGGCCGATTTGATGCAAGTTTTGTCCCCAGGCAATGGGATGCTATTTTAAACTTATGGAATGAGAAGCTAAAGACCACGGTTGGTCCAATTATTAGACATGCATGTGATGGTGATAGTCGACGAAGAACATTGATGATCTCCGATTATCTAGATAAAAGAGGTAGTAGATTTGGGATAAAATGGGATGGATGGCCTCTCTCAACAAAAAATTTAGAAAATCAAGTTTTTGGGCTACATGATCAAGATTTTGTACATAATGGAAAAAAGTTGATTAATGTTCTTGACAAGCCTAAGCGTCAATTGGCTATTGGCAATGTTTTGATCACCTTAAATCATGTCATTATTGTGTATGATGCTTTTTCTATCGACAAGCATATGCTAAGGAAGGGAGACATTAGGCGAGATGACCGCCAAAATTGGGCTGGAGCTCAAAGAATATGCAGTAGACAAGTGCAATGGTGCTTGGGAGAATTGGCAAACAATGGAATTCATAGAAAAGAGAGGAGCATCCTAGGAACACAAGCTTATCTTGAAATTGTTGGGGACTACATCGACATCTTCTTATCTCCACATTTGAATCTTGTGGATCGAGTCTATCTTGCGGGCAAAGTCTCTTTTCTCTTTCAAATTTGGAGGTCTTGGATTGTTTATCATGCCAACTATACGTTGAATAGAAACTTCATAACTAAGGAAGCTTTCTTAGATGTGCAACTCTCATGCCATTTTGTGGTCCTACTGATCGAGGAGTATACTACTCTAAAGAAGATATACCTCTTGCTACATCAAATGAGAACCTATTTGGAATAGGTTCCGATTGTGCCGTATTCTTTCATGAAGAACACAAAACAAGGAAAAGAAAAAGGAAATGCAATCCAAGATTTTTGCAAAAAAAGAAAACACAAGCTATTCTTTCATGAAGAACACAAAACAAGGAAAAGCAACAGGAAATGCAATCCAAGATTTTTGCAAAAAAAGAAAACACAAGCTATATGGTACCTTGGACGAGTTCAAAAAATGAGGAGAAAGGTTGGTGGAGGGTATGTGGAATATAAAAGAGGGTTCAACCTTCAAATAGACCTTTTGGAGTAGAAGTCCAGCTTGGGTGGTATCAAAAGGCAAAAGGTTCAAGATGCTTCACATATGACCTTACAGACCTTGACATGATAAATATTGAGAGCGTAATTGCATTGGCAAACCTCATCTATGAGTGTAATAGCAATAAGTATACTTTAGATGAGAATGATTGGAATGTATTCAATGACTTTGTAAAGGGGCATTAAATGCACTTGGTAGGGGCTTCTTTGTAATCTTTCTAATATGATAAAAGCCTTATTACGATTATTACTATGCGTTGAGTTTAGTTTGATTTGTGTTGATGGAATTTTTTTTTTTTGCAGGACCTTGAATCATAGAAGTGGATGATTTGCAACCGCCTGGGTACTTTTGTTTATATGAATGCCATTAAGCAAGTTTGAAAATGCTATTTTGGCATCAGGTACAACAAGATGTTGTATGAATGTAGCCTCTATGGTTTTAATACCATGGTTTGATATGACTTAGTAGATGTTTGTATCTGGCAAGAAATAAATATTATATATCGTCATTGAATGCTTTGTAAAATTGGCTAATCTATCATCCCTTCTCCTAGCTAAAACACCCATACATATGGTTTTGTAAAATATTGAAAGATATAAAGCATTTACAAAAGCTCCCAATCTTTCATGTAGTATTTTTATAAAGGTTGTTTCTTGAGCTCTTTACGTGTTTCAAGTGACTTTGCACAATTCTTTGCTCTTGGTGTACGGCACACATGATTTGTCTTGTTTGATATTTGTACCTCTTAATTTTTGCACATATGTCTTTATTCTTTGTTTCTCTTGCCTTATGGCATCATCAAGACACAAACCCATCTTAAACTTATGCATTGCCCATTATTGCAGTCGGTACCTCAATTTTTTGTGTGTAGATTCAAATAATGTAGGTGATGTAGAGATCTTGCAGTCTAAATATCTCATCCTACCTAAAGGGACTCCAAAAGTAGTAGTGTATGACTCACATAAGGACTTTTAAAATTCCTCTAGGAAAATAAATATACTTACAGAAGGGGATTTATAAAACTTCCCAAAATTTTCAGAGGGGATACTAGGAAATACTACAAATAGGTTACATAGGGATTTAGAAAAGAACCCTTGAACGCACGTGATATAGACATATTACACTAAGTGACCCCCCCGAGCATAAATGACAAGTAGCATAATACCTTTCTTTGTTTTTCTCACATAAAGTGAGAAATCTGCCATGGAAATCTGAAAGCCAATAGTGACAAGATAGTGTCCTATCTTGTCAGACCATGCTTTGGGTACTTGCTTCAAGACATACAGGGCTTTCTTCAACCTGCAAACAAACTCAGGATGAACAGCATGAACATACCTGGTGGTTGCTCCATATAAACCTCTTCTTACAAATCACCATGCAAGAAGGAATTCTTTACATCCATCTGATATAAAGACCATCCCTTTGATGCAGCCATAGTAATGATTGCTCTTACGTTTGCCATCCTCGCAACCAAACTGAATGATTCTTCATAATCAATGCCATATGCCTATGCATACGCCTTGACAACTAATTACAACACTTTTATAGCAAAATTTTTTTGGCCATTAGAACAAAACAATGCATGTTTATTGCATTATTTTCTCTAATGAAAGTGCATGATTGCAAAATGCAATTATTCAATACTTATTTTCACAACTATATGTCTCATATTACAAGAATAGAAATTTTTGCTTATCACCTAAAACAATAGTCTTACAAATTCAATCACAACAACTTCAAAGTATTACAAACTCTAAAGCATAATGGATAAAGTTTCCATGTAATAATTTCTTGGTAGTAGAAGTTGTAATACTATAAATTCAAAGCCCAAGCTCTTCCTAGTCTGAGTCAATATTAATGACATTAACAATGCTAGGCTTCATTTGGCACGAGACACTTTTAGGAGTTTCAAATTTTTTGGAGTGAACAACACGCGTGCTAATCTTACACCTAAAGTCCACATACTCTGGATGTCTTCGCACAAGCTTCTTCACTGAGGAAAAGTTTAAAAAAAGAACTATTATGAGTTGTAGGTGGTGCAAACAAAAAAAGGCATAAGTTGGATTTCCGCACCTTAGGCATAGGCCTCTTTTGCAATAGCTTGGAATGATCCTCTTAAAGATCGTTTGGAGGAAGCCTTCCTAATAGCAGAGGCTTTGAGCAAACTTTCTTTTGGGGCCTTGCTTGGAGAAATTATTGACAAAGGTGTTGATGCATGGCTAGGTGGGGAAGCTGATTTTTCCATGAATGAACATGCAGACCTAGGTGGAGATGGGCTTGATATTGTACAATAAATTAAATCTCTGTGAGCCCATAAAAAATATCAACAAAATTTTTTAAATCTAATTTTTGGTATGTCTATGTAACAAATGTATAGAAAATTCATTGCAAAGGGAGTGGGACAAGTAGAATAGACACAGCAAAACAAACGTAGAGGAATTGCATAGCTTCTTTTATGCACTTAATAGTCTGAAATGTAAAAGAAAGAATGCCAACTTTCACACATTTCCAAAGTTACTGTATGAAAGCGAATAATAGAAAACGTAATAGAAAACTAGAAATTTATCACGTTTTCCAAACCTACAGTACGCAAGCAAATAATAGACACCATTAGAAATCGAAAAGTTTACAATGTGCATGCTCCCCAGTGTCTGCAATTCGCTATTTTGGTATTCCACAGTGTCTGCAATTAGTGAAACAAAAGAAATAACTAATATCGTTAAATTGTAAATCCCAAAGTCTGGAAAGCCTAACATACTATGGACAAACTCTGACGGAGAGTCGCTCATGCACTATGGCAGAGCATTTACAAAGCAATGGCATCGTTTCACAGCGTCTATGAAACGTACAAAAATGCTTGTGTCTGGAGGTTTTACTCACGTTGTGGCGTACTCAAGTGCGATGGCACAACAGCAATCAGTCTCTGTTCATGGCATATGAAATGCAGAGAAAGAAAGGGGAAGAAGAGCAGGAGCGAAAAGGGGAAGAAGAGTAGGAGCGGAGGAGATTGGAAGAAGGAGAGAAGAAGCAAAATATGCAGTGTCTAATAACCAAACCAATATTAGAACGCATAATAGGCTAAGACACTACACAAGCGTGTCTACGAACTTAAGAAAAATTTCAATAGCAACTTACTTGCGAGGTCACAGGCAGCGCTACGTCTTGCATTAGCCATAGCATTGGCCTTCCAAGAGCATACAATCACAGGAATTTCATACGCAGAGGGGGCAGTATTCCCAAGCAGTGGTGCAAGAAGAGCCTTTGCCAATTCTAGCTAGTAAAAGCAAAGAAGAGAAGAAAGGTTATGTTTGTCTACACAAGACCTCTCTCGAAAGTCCCACTGTCAGTCTCCATGTAGTCACCAGATCGATCTACTCTAGCCATCGCCAAAAACAAATACAGAGCAGGACGACCGATGCAATTTGCAATACCATCGCGCATGCATGTAGAATTTATAGAATCCGATGACAATGTTCAGAACCATTTCCAATGCCTAAGTATTGATGGTCCTCCTCACGCATATCTTCTCCATGCTTGCACCAAAACCTCATCCAACCGTAGATATAACGTTGTACAATAAATTAATCTGCAATAGATGAAATGGCACCGTAACCTGCTCAGCTAATTCTTGCAATCGAATATTTATGTGTTAATGATACTCTGAGAAGGTATCACTGCTAAACACCCGCATATGAATTTCATTTATCAACCACCTAATTGCCACAGCTGTCGCCAAGCCAAAGATGACACAAAACAGCCGCCGAGCCAAAACCACAAAGCTAGAGACAACCAGAAGACCAAAAATAGAAAAATCTTTAAGATAATCCGACAGACGCCAGACACAGTCGTGTGCTAGAGGCGAAGAACCTAGCCAGTGGAGAAAGCCAATTGAAAACAACTCATCGAAAACAACTCGGGCAGCACCAAAATAGAGCAGCAGGACGATGCGCAGTCCGGGAGGGTAGCATCAAAACAACTTTTTCCACAAATCAGAGTGGGAAAGTCATTTGAGCAAAGTTTGCATTCTTGGCCAAGCACCCACCCCCTACAAGTGCACACTGCCCATGCAAGAGAAGCTCTAGGCGATGATTGCTTACACACCAAGCACACTTAGAGAATCTACATTGATAAAAATGGACAAAGTTTGTAGAGGAAAACATTTTCCTATTGGTAGATAGGCCCATTGTCAAGAACAAGGAATGGGTGGGAGGTGCCCAAGATGTTGGGCACCTCCCAAAATGTGTATGCAATCATCAGGCACCAAGCAACAACCACTGAATGGGCACCAAGTGGCAACCATGTTAGGGCATGCATCTACTGCCCAAACTTAGGTATCTGGCTTAAGAGACCTCGGTCCTTCTCGGTCATCATGCCTGTTTTACAGGTGTGGGCTACCATATGTAAAAAATTTATTGAGTCCACCATTCACCCTCGCTAGACAATGTTGGGCAATAGCCTCCATGCCATTGTGCACTACCAACATGCCTTTCTCTAGGGAGCACAAGGAAGACAGGAGAATCCCTTAAAGGAGCAAAAGCCATGGCTTCTCCATGAAGAAAAGATCTTATAACGAATAAAAACCTCTAGAGATTGGCTCCTTTTAAGAAGGAAAAGTCTCCCTTGCACTCCACCACATGCCCTCTCTTTCCCACCCACATTTTGTGAATGTAAACAAAGAGCACGGGGGGTCACACACACACACAAAGAGAGAGAGATATGTATGTATGTATGCATGTGCCCCTAAAGAACTTTAAATCAAAATTCCTATTAATTAGTTGTGGAGAAAAGAAGAGGGGTTAAAAGGAAGAGTGCAAGGCCATGATTAAACTAAGAGATAAAGGGGGGGGGGGCAGGAGTTTCAATTAAAGGATAATGGGAAGGGGGGGAAGGACCACAGTTTATAATGGGGGTGGGGGAGCACTTATGAAGGGATATGTATGCCCCCCATACATTGATAAATGTACCTATGTACCATGTGCATTCAAGGCCTTTTATAAAAACCCCTCATGAATGGGTATTAAAGAAGAAGGGAAGTCCTAAAGGGGGAGGGGAAAGAAGGACCATTAATACCATTATGATTAGCAATAGGCATGCTATACCACACTATAGCTTAGTAATAGGCTTGACTCTTGATAAAGACAATATTGTGGGTTCTAATGCTTTCTTCAAAAGATTAACCTATGCCCATAATATAATATGAGTAGCAAGACCTGTCTTATGATGGGTTTGAGACCCGCTTTGCTAGGTCTCAAGGTGGGATCTTAGAATCTCTTTAATTTAAAGAAAAAAGATTTCAATTTTCAAGGCCCCCCCACCATAGGCATCACTTGGCTTGGGATTTACACAATGGTTCAGCTAGATGAGAGGCCATGTGATGTTGATCGAGGGGCAAAGCATTCACATAAACATCCCCCTGTTGAGATATCGAGCTCCACTCATGATATGCCAGGGTGACCGTTGTGCATTTATAGTCACCGACTTGTTAGCTACAGATGTAGTTGGTACACCGCCCATGAATAATAGCTGGATGACAGCTATCTTTACATATTCTAGTTTTTAGTGGCTTAGTTAGTATGCCACCTAAGTTAGCTGAGTTTGGTTTGAGACCCACATATAGGGTTCATCTATTCCTTTTGTACTAAGAGAGAGAGTTCTTTTGTCTTTCACAACTAAGAAGAGGAAAACTTTTTTCAGCCTTCACCTTTGTGTGTATTCCCCCATGAGGTAGAAGTTGTGTTTTTTGCAGTGATAGAATATTTTTGCAGTGTTCTGTAATGGCGTCTATGTAAGAAAACAATACAATGTCTGTGCTCAACAGATAACAGGATCTCGTATGCAAGAGAGAAAATAGATAGTATAGAGAATAAAAAATTTGATTACTATAGAACTGATACAATAGATGATGATGCCTCCCAACCGTGCGCTCGTGTGAAAGAAGCTTCAATGGCGAAACAGTAGAGGACGGAGGCTGGATGCTAAGCAATTAGGGTTGCTGTAGCCAATGATGAAATGGGCTTCACGGGCTTGCTCTTATATAGCCACCAGTCGTAGTCGATTGGGCTCAATTGGGTGATCGACCCAGTCTGCCCAAAATGGTCGACTGGGGGTCGGTCCCAAAATAGACCACCGACCACACGATAGAACCGGTGCACAAAATAGAGCAACTAACCTACAGCGTCCGTTCGGCCCGCAGCCATCTCGGATCAATTGGGACTCCAAACGGGCCCCGCAACCCGAGAGTGGGCTACCCCAAGAAATGCTCCGTCTACCCTCAATGCGGTCAGTCATGGGATGCCTTCCCACACTTGCATGTAGCCTAGTTGGCAGTGTGCCAACTCCGTCTAGCCATCAAGCCACACATGGCCCCCATCTGGTGTCCAAACCAAAACCTACCAGATAATCGAGCTACTCAAATGCCTTCTCCTCATATGGGGGGCTTACAAGTAGAGTTAGTTGGTTCCCGCGTAGTTACATGAGAGTGGAGCATTGATATCTAACACCCCCCCTCGATGTCCACCCACAAGTGAACTTACTTTTACGGTCCAATGCCAAGTCGATGAAGATGCCTCTTCAGCAAGTCTCTTCTAAGAGCCTTTGTGAAGATGTCCGCAGCATTCTCTGTAGTCGGACAGTACACCAAGTCAACCTCTCCATCCATGATGAGCTCACGTACAAAGTGATATTGAATCTCAATGTGTTTTGTGCGAGCGTGGAACATAGGGTTCTTTGCAATCGCTATGCAACTCTGATTGTCTGTGTAGGCTTGTTCTGCACTGCACCCATGTCCCCCAGAATTCTCCTCAACCAGACTGCCTCACAAGAAATAAAGCATGCTGATTTGTACTCAACCTCGGTAGAAGAAAGAGCAACTGTGGCTTGCTTCTTGCTGACCCATGACACAACTCTAGATCCAAGTGAGAAACAGTAACCTATCACTGATCTCCTACTATCCATGTCTCTTGCCCAATCTGAGTCACAGAATCCGATCAAAATCATTGCCCTTGGTATAGGTGATGCCATAATCAAGTGTGCCTTTGATGTATTTTAGCACCCGCATCCGTGCCCTCCAATGGTTCTTTCGGGGCTTATTGGAAAACCTGCTTAGTACACCAGTCGCAAAGCTAAAGTCCGGCCGTGTGTTACACAAGTAAATCAAACTACCCACAAGCCTTCTGTACTTCACTTCGTCCACTAGTGGTGATGAATCCTCGTTTGAGAGCTTCACGTCAACCTCCATAGGGGTACCAACTGTCTTGCACTCAGCCATGCCAAATGCCTTCAGATCTCTCCAGCATACTTCAGCTGTGAAACGAAGATCTGTTTCGGCTCTTGCCAAACTTCAATCCCCGAACAGAAATGCATCAGACCGAGGTCTGTCATTTCAAACTCTCTTCCTAGCAAATGCTTTGTCTACGAGATCTTCTCTTCATGGTTCCCTGTTATGACGAGGTCGTCCACATAAAGGACCACGATCATACACCTGCCTCCTTCTCTGAAGATATACAAATTCGCATCTGATGGGCTCCTCCTGAACCTGTTTTGCAAAAAGTAGGCATCAATTCGCTGGTACCATGCTCGTGGGGCCTGTTTTAGCCCATAAAGTGCCTTCTTTAGTTTACATACTTTACCTTCTAAACCGGGGATCACAAAACCTAGTGGTTGTTCCACATATACATCCTCCTTGAGATCCCCATTCAAAAAGGCAGATTTTACATCCATCTGAAACACGGGCCAACTTCCCTGGGTAGCTAACGCCAAAACACTGCGAATTGTGGTTAGTCGAGCTGTGGGAGTAAAAGTATCCTGATAATCAAAACCATGTACATGTGTTTATCATCAGAAGAAGATGGGTTACCAGAGTCCTTACCCTTACCTTTCTTTGATCCAGCGTAGAAAGCCGAATCTTCTCCTGTCCTCGTCTTTTGACGCATCTCCTCCTCCAGAAGCATCGCGCTGAAATCCTCAAAGTTGAAGGGTGAATTTCTGTTCTATGTATTCAACACCATAACAAGATTGTCGTACTTTGGTGGGAGAATCTGTATGCACCTTCGTGCTAAATTCTCGCTGGTGATGGTGATGCCAATCGTAGTCATCTCATCGCACAGATTCTTCACCTTGGTGATGAAATTCTCTGCCGCGTCAGACTTAGACAATTTCTCGTTCGCGAGTTGAGTCTCTAGATTCTGAATCTGCGTCTGATTCATGGTCTCGTACTGATTTTTCAATACCGTCCATGCCTCCTCCGCTATGGTGACATGTTGAATTAACGCCATGACAGAATCACTTACACTACAGACAATAGAACACAATGCATCTGCATTTCTTCTTGTCCACGCAAGAATCTCATTCGCAGTTGGTACTATTTGTTGTCCTGCATTGGCTGGATCCGGTCTCGCAACCGGCCTCACGTCCACCCTAGTAGCAGTGTCCCAAAGCTCATATGCGCTTAGGATGGTCTTCATCTTGAACTTCCAGAGTGGATAGTTAGAGCCGTCCAACTTTTCGCTTTCGTCAAACGGTGGGATCCGCAGTCTTGCGCGCTAGGCCATCTCTCACAATCTGCTCACAAACAGAAACACACTACCAAATCTTCTTCCTAGAGTCCAAGCTCTGATACCATGTAAGAAAAAAATACAATGTCTATGCTCAACAGATAATAGGATCTCGTACGCAAGAGAGAAAACAGATAGTATGGAGAATCAAAAATTTGATTACTGTAGAACTGATACAATAGATGGCGCTACCTCCCAATCGTGTGCTCCTGTGAAAGAAGCTTCGATGGCGAGTTAAAAACAATAGAGGACAGAGGCTGGATGCTAAGGAATCAGGGTTGCTGTAGCTAGTGATGAAATGGGCTTCACGGGCTTGCTCTTATATAGCCACTAGTCTAGTCGGTTGGGCTCAATTGGGTGACCGACCCAGTCTGCCCAAAACGATCGACTGGGGGTCGGTCCTAGGCCACCGACCACACGATAGAATCAGTGCGCAAAATAGAGCAACTGACCTACGGTCACCGTTCGACCCACAGCCATTCGGGATCACATCTGGGACTCCAAACGGGCCCCGCAACCCGAGAGTGGGCTGCCCCGGGAAATGCTCCGTCTACCCTCAATGCGGTCAGTCATGGGATGCCTTCCCGCACTTGCATGTAGCCTAGTTGGCAGTGTGCCAACTCTGTCCAGCCATCAAGCCACACATGGCCCCCATCTGGTGTCCAAACCAGGACCTACCGGATAATCGAGCTACTCAAATGCCTTCTCCTCATATGGGGGGCTTACAAGTAGAGCTAGCTAGTTCCTGCGTAGTTACATGAGAGTGGAGCATTGATATCTAACAGTCTGATGCTCTTTCACAGATAGTCATTGAAAAGCTTGACAAGAACAACTTCCCAGTATGGAAGTTTAGAATGACGAATTTCCTTAAGGGAAAAGGCTATTGGGAGTTCATTACTGGAGCTGAACAAGGATGTTCCCAATCAACAGGAGTTGCAGGCATTTAAAGGCTGGCATGAGAGAGTGAGGAAAGTTATGTAGTGGCTGTCTATCAGTATTAAAGATTCTATCATTGTGCATATTCAGGATGCAAGCACGCTGAAGGAGGCGTGGGATACTTTGACAAAAATGTATAGCACAAATATACAAGCCAGGAAAATGCAGCTCAAGCAGGAGTTGCATAATGTGCAGAGAGAAAATATGAGCATCAATGACTACCACATGAAGGTGAAGAAGATTGCGGATGCACTTGCTTCTATTGGGTCGCTAGTGGAAGATGATGATTTAGTTTCTGTGACCTTGAATGGTCTAGGAAAGGATTATGCACAATTTCGGACATCCATTGCCATCCGTGAGAACTTTCCTGATTTTGGGGAGTTGATTGCTCTTC
The DNA here is from genome assembly GCF_047967505.1 of Dipteris shenzhenensis. Classification (NCBI taxonomy): domain Eukaryota; kingdom Viridiplantae; phylum Streptophyta; class Polypodiopsida; order Gleicheniales; family Dipteridaceae; genus Dipteris; species Dipteris shenzhenensis. Next base: position 27,134,640 of record NC_141622.1, on the reverse strand, counting down.
TAATCTCTGAAGAGCAAAGAAATGGTGGTGCATCTTCTTCAGGAGGAACTTCAAAAGAAGCTGTCTTCTACTCAAATGCTAGAAGAGGTAGAGGCAGAGGTAGAGCAGGCTGATCTAAAGGCCATGGTAAAAATCAAAATATGCAGCAAATTCAAGAAAACCAGTCCTATGGAGGAGGACGTGGTAACCTTAGAGGCAGGGGGAGCCAAAGAGGTCATGGTGGATGGCAGAGAGGCCAAAATGCAAACAGCAATGTTGAATGCTACTACTATGGTAAAATGGGTCATATGGCTAAAGACTGCTACAAAAAGCAGAATTATATCATGAATGGAAAATTGCAGCAAGGAAATTATGCATCCTCTAGTAGACAGGGTGATGACAGAAATGAGCATTTGTTTATGGTGCAGCACATGACCAATTTTGTGACAAGTGTAGAAGAAAGCAATGATGTGTGGTATGTTGACTCAGGTGCATCAAACCACATGACAGGTCATGCAGAATGGATGCACGATGCAAGGAAAATGGAAAGACTAGGATTTGTGGAGACTGGTAATGATACTACACATCCTATTGTGCAAATTGGTAAAATTCCTTTGTCTATGCAGGATGGGAAAAGGAAATACCTGTCTGATGTATTTCATGTCCCGAATATCACCAAGAACCTGGATTCTGTTGGTCAAATGGTTGAGCAGGGCTTGCAGGTCAGATTTAATCCTCATGGTTGCTTTGTTGAGGATATGCAAAATAAAGTTCGCTTGATAGCAAAAGGGAAGAAGAAGGGTAGGATGTTTACGTTGGATGCAGACACGCCTAAATTGAGTGCAGCAATGTTTGCACATGGGATCGGTGTAGTTGCAGATATTGATATCTGGCATAAACGCATTGGTCATGTTAACGTACAATGACTTAAATTAATGTAGGCCCAAAATATTATTACAGGATTGCCTAAGTTCAAGGTTGCAGAAATGCATAAGGTATGTGAAGCCTATCAATTTGAAAAACAGGCAAGGAAACCATTTCCTAGACATGTTCACGAGAGTAAGAGGCCATTGGAATTAATCCATTGTGATGTCTGGACTACTAAAGCTACATCTATTGAAGGCTATCATTATTTTATCACTTTCATTGATGACTACAGCAGAAAAGTTTGGGTCTATTTTATGAAAAACAAAAGTGAAGTCTTTATGGTTGAAAAAGAAACAGGCTTGCAAATAAAATGCCTAAGGTCAGATGGAGGGGGATAGTACCTCTCAAATGAGTTTGCAAGGTTCCTGCAGGAGCATGGCATAAAGTAGCAATATTCATGCAGTCATACCCCACGGCAAAATGGACTTGTAGAAAGGAAAAACAAGCATATTGGAGAGGTATCTCGTGCCATGCTCAACGAAAAAGACCTGCTAGATTATTATTGGGTTGAAGCAGTTGCTATAGCAATCTACATAATGAACATGACTCCCACTGCAACAATACATGGCATGATGCCAGAGGAGAGGTATACTGGTAGGAAACCAGATATTTCTCATTTGAAAGTTTTTGGTTGCATCGCCTATGTTCATGTGCCAGATGAGTTGAGATCCAAGTTGGATCCAAAAGCTAAGAAGTGCATCTTTATTTGTTATTCTCTGCAGCAGAAAGGGTATAGATGCTATAACCCTTCTACTCGTAAGTTTACAATGACCAGAGATGTTGTTTTTGATGAGATGAGTAGCTGGTATAAACCAATAAATGTGATTGATGATGTAGATGCACAAAATGGTAATGTTGCACAGAATTCACAGCAGCAATTACAAAATATTAGTGGACCTGTAGTGTCCTCTAGCAATGGTTCACATACTTCGCCATGGACAGGAAGATTGAGATTAGGAGAATCTCCTCAAAGCAATGCAGATAGTGGTTTGCAAGTAAAACAAAAGGGAAAAGAGAAAGTAGATCAGCCCATGGTTGATGTGAATGCAAGTCACTCTTATGTGGATGGTGAATCCAGTGGCTCCAGAACAAGAGCCTTGATGATGAGTTGGGTATTCCTTCTATTGTTACACCTGGAGTTAGGAAGACAAGGGATGTTTCGAGAGCACCTGGTAGTGAGCCTATTTTGCGTAGGTCTACCAGAGCTAAGTATCCTGTGGATAGGCTAAAATATGATGGATTTATAGCCATTCACTATGCCTATATGGTCAAAGTGATACATGAATTAGAACCCACTTCTTTTGAGCAAGACATGGGAAAAGAAAAATGGGAGAAAGCCATGGATGAAGAAATGGATGCCTTGGAAGCAAATGCTACATGGGAATTACTTGCTTTTGCTCCAAAACCATGTGCACACAAAAAAGTTTGCAAAAAACAAGGGGCCACACTCCCAAAACTAGGCAAATTGCCTAAAAGCACCTGCTTCCTTTCCAATGTGGTTGCTTTGCCTCCTAGTGATTGATTTTTCCACAAGTCAACTTGCTTTTCCTTCGCTTTCAAATTTTTAGGTTGCTTTTCAGATCATGCCTCCATAGAGCTAGGTGCCCAACCTGCTTTTTCATCCTACCCCTTCCACAAGCATCTACCCATTCAATTACCATCATATTCCTCTTACACCCCAACAATCTCCCACATCCTATGACAAAATCTGGGTATCAAAAAACCATGCATCATGATAGTCATCCACTGGTGGGATGGGGCATTCATGTGCCATCCCAAAAGTTTCTAGTTCGCTCCTACATCTAAATTCTGAGCTTCTATCTGATCTAGCCATAACTTTGAAAATTAGCCATGGCTTTGGTCAGACCAAAAGGCATGACTTTGTAAGCAAAACCATTTCTAAATAGATAAGGCAGCATAGCATCAAAACCGTAGGCATCATCCTGATCCCAACAGGCTAGCCTTAACTTTGAAATAGGGCTTCAGTCTCCATCCATTAATCTTGAAGTTGATAATAACCTAAGGACCAATGTGCCTTCCTCATGTAGAACCTCAAAATCATTATAGAATCTAATGGAAAGTGCGAGCATACATCCACTCCAAAACACTGTGCAACACCAACACAACTCTGGTGGAGCTCACAAGCTATGAATCTCGCCGTAAATGTAGAGAGGGAAGGCAAGATTTACATGGAAACTTTAAAATAATCGAAGAAATCGCATGGAGAAGCAACAAGAGGGTGATTATTGAGGGGGTAGTGGAGAGAGGAGGTGGAGAGGGATTGAGTGGAAAGAGGTTTAGGAATGTAGAGGGAGGAGGTTTAAAGTGATGGAAGTGTGTAGAGAGAGGGGCTAGAGAGGGATGGAGTGGAGAGGTGGAGGGATGTAGAGGGAGGGGGTGGAAAGAGGGAAATATGTAGAGAGATGAGCATCGTTCCTCCTCTTTGGCATCAGTTGACCTTCAAATCCCGCCCCCACTGGATCCTTTCCCCCTACCCCCTCCCCCTCCTTTCTCTCATCCTTGGACTATGTGCTTCCTTAATTATGTATTAGGCACCAAATGTCCTGGTACGGCGGTGCACAGGTATGGATTGCTCTCGCTAAGCCCCCTTCCAAGTCTCAGAAGCTTGATTTTCTAGAGAAGTCTCTGTGCATAGACGAGCCTTGTTTTCCACCACCCCATCCTGATGTGAAGAGAGTGGGAGAGAAGGAAGGAGTCTCACTTACAGCTTTCTCACATACACAATGGGGGAATATACACAAAGGTGGAGGCTGAAAACAGTTTTCCTCTTGTTAGTTGTGAAAGCCAAAAGAACTCTAAGTACAAAAGAATATGTGAACCCTATATGTGGGTCTCAAACCAAACTCAGCTAACTAAGGTGGCATACTAACTGAGCCACTAACTAGAGTACATAAAGATAGTTGTAATCCAGCTATTATTCAGGGGCGGTGTAGCAACCGCATCTGTAGCTAACAAGTCGGTGACATAAATACATAATGGTCACCCTGGCATATCACGAGTGAAGCTCGATATATCTCAACACTCCCCCTCGACCTCAATCCCAATTCCTGCACACCAAGCAGGTCTCTGAACTTGCACAACTTCTCTTTGCCCAATGCCTTTGTGAATATATCAGCTACCTGATCCTCTATGCTGACATAAACTAGATCAATAAAACCTAGTAAAACCTTCTCCTGCACATAGTGATAATGCACCTCAATGTGCTTTGTTCTAGCATGATAGACTGGGTTATTCGCCAAGTGTATACTGCTCGTGTTGTCACAATAAATGACAACTGGCCCATCTGTAGACTGATGCATATCACAAAGTAGCTTATGCAACCAACCTACCTCACATGCAGCCATTGCTGCACTCCTGTACTCAACCTCTGTGCTCAACAAGGCAACTGTGGGCTATTTATTGCTACTCCAAGTGACTGTAGCACTCCCAAAAGAGAACACATATCCACTGGTAGATCATCTATCAGAAATACTACCAACCCAATCAGCATCAGTGTATCCATGCAACTGTATCTGAACCCCAGTCTCATAAAATAGTCCATACTACAATGTGGACTTCACATACCTTAGTATGTGTCTAGCCGCATCCAAATGCGGTTTCCTTGGAGCCTGCATAAACTGACTTACCAACCCAATAGCATAGCTCAAATTTGGCCTGGTAATAGTCATATAAATCAAACTTCTTGCTATGCGTCTGTACATAGTAGGGTCTTCTAGAAGCTCACCTGCATCTGTGCTTAGCTTCACATTCTACTCCAAAGGAACTAAAATAGGCTTACAGCCTGTCATCCCAGGATTGGACAGCATGTCCAATCCATATTGCCTCTGCAAGAGCCATTTCCCACTTGTGGACCTAATCACCTCAATGCCCAAGAAGTAACGCAGCTCTCCCAAATCCTTCATCTCAAACTTCTGCTTCAATAGCATTTTCACATGAAGGATATCTTCATCACTATCACTTGTGATGATCAAATCATCAACATAAATGACAAGCAGCATAATGCCTTTCTCTGTTTTTCTCACATAAAGTGAGAAATCTGCCTTGGAAATCTGAAAGCCAATAGTGACAAGATATTGTCCTATCTTGTCACACCATGCTCTAGGTGCTTGCTTCAAGCCATATAAGGCTTTCTTCAACCTGCAAACAAACTTAGGATGAATAGCATGAACATAACCTGGTGGCTGCTCCATATAGACCTCTTCTTGCAAATCACCATGCAAGAAGGCATTATTTACATCCATCTGATGTAAAAACCATCCCTTTGATGCAGCCATAGCGATGACTACTCTTACGGTTGCCATCCTTGCAACTGGATTGAATGTTTCTTCATAATCAATGCCATATGTCTGTGCATACCCCTTGACAAATAATCTTGCCTTGTATCTGTTCACAGAACCATCTTCATTGTGCTTTACCTTATAAACCCACTTGCAGCCAATCGCATTCTTGTCTTTAGGCAAAGGCACCGATTCCCATGTAGCATTTGCTTCCAAGGCATCCATTTCTTCATCCATGGCTTTCTCCCATTTTTCTTTTCCCATGGCTTGCTCAAAAGAAGTGGGTTCTTGTTCATGTATAACTTTGACCATATAGGCATAGTGAATGGTTGTAAATCCATCATATTTCAGCCTATCCATAGGATACCTAGCTTTGGTAGACCTGCCCAAAATAGGCTCATTACCAGGTGCTCTCAAAACATCCCTTGTCTTCCTTACTCCAGGTGTAACAACAGAAGGAATACCCAACTCATCATCAAGCCTCTATTCTGAGCCACTGGATTCACCATCCACATAAGAGTGACCTGCATTCACATCAACCATGGGCTGATCTACTTTCTCTTTTCCTTTTCATGATACTTGCATACCACTATCTGCATTGCTTTGAAGAGATCCTCTTGATCTCAATCTGCCTGTCCATGGCGAAGTATGTGAACCACTGCTAGAGGACAATATAGGTCCACTAATATTTTGTGATTGCTGCTGTGAATTCTATGCAGCATTACCATTTTGTGCATCTACATCATCAATCACATTAATTGGTTTATACCAGCTGCTTATCTCATCAAAAACAACATCTCTGCTCACTGTGAACTTACGAGTAGAAGGGTTATAGCATCTATAACCCTTCTGCTACAGAGAATAACCAATAAAGATGCACTTCTTAGCTTTTGGATCCAACTTGGATCTCAACTCATCTACCACATGAACATAGGCAATGCAACCAAAAACTTTCAAATGAGAAATATCTAGTTTTCTACCAGTATACCTCTCCTCTGGCATCATGCCATGTATTGCTGCAATGGAAGTCATGTTCATTATGTAGACTGCTGTAGCAACTGCTTCAGCCCAATAATAATCTAGCAGGTCTTTTTCGTTGAGCATGGCACGAGATACCTCTCCAATATGCCTGTTTTTCCTTTCTGCAAGTCCATTTTGCTGCGGGGTATGACTGCATGAATATTGCTGCTTTATGCCATGCTCCTGTAGGAAACTTGCAAAATCATTTGAGAGGTACTCTCCCCCTCCATCTGACCTTAGGCATTTTATTTGCGGGCCTCTTTCTTTTTCAACCATAGCTTTAAAAGCTTTGAAATGCCCAAACACTTCACTTTTCTTTTTCATAAAATACACCCAAACTTTTCTGCAGTAGTCATCAATAAAAGTGACAAAATAATGACATCCTCCAATAGATGCAGCTTTAGTAGTCCACACATGAGAGTGGATTAATTCCAATGGCCTCTTACTCCCTTGAACATGTCTAGGAAATGGTTTCCTTGCCTGTTTTCCGAATTGACAGGCGTCACATACCTTATGCATACAACCTTGAACTTAGGAAATCCCACAATTTAAGTCGCTGTACATTAACATGACCAATGCGTTTATGCCAGATATCAATATCTACAACTACACCGGTCCCATGTGCAAACATTGTTGCACTCAATTCAGGCATGTCTGCATCCAAAGTAAACATCATGCCCTTCTTCTTCCCTTTTCCTATTAAGTGACCTTTATTTTTCATATCCTCAACAAAGCATCCATGAGGATTAAATCTGACCTGCAAGCCCTGCTCAACCATTTGACTAGTAGAAACCACGTTCTTGGTGATATTCGGAACACGAAATACATCAGACAGGTATTTCTTTTTTTCTATCCTGCATAGACAAAGGAATTTTACCAATCTGCACAATAGGATGTGCAGTATCATCACCAGTCTCCACAAATCCTAGTCTTTCCATTTTCCTTGCATCCTGCATCCATTCTGCATGACCTGTCATGTGGTTTGATGCACCTGAGTCAACATACCACACATCATTGCTTTCTTCTACACTTGTCACAGAATTGGTCATGTGCTGCACCATAAACAGATGCTCATTTCTGTCATCACCCTATCTACTAGAGGATACATAATTGCCTTGCTACAATTTTCCAGTCATGATGTCATTCTCCTTTTTATAGCAGTCTTTAATGATATGACCCATTTTACCACAGTAGTAGCATTCAACATTGCTGTTTGCATTTTGGCCTCTCTGCCATCCACCATGACCTCCTTGGCTCCCCCTTCCTCTAAAGTTACCACATCCTCCTCCATAGGACTGGTTTTCTTGAATTTGCTGCATATTTTGATTTCTACCACGGCCTCCAAATCAGCCTGCTCTGCCTCTACCTCTACCTCTTCTAGAAGATAGCTTCTTTTGAAGTTCCTCTTGAAGAAGATGCACCACCAATTGTCTGCTCTTCAGAGATTAGAAGAGCAATCAACTCCCCAAAATCAGGAAAATTCTCACGGACGGCAATGGATGTCCGGAACTGTGCATAATCCTTTCCTAGACCATTCAAGGTCACATAAACTAAATCATCATCTTCCACTGGCGACCCAATAGAAGCAAGTGCATCTACAATCTTCTTCACCTTCATTGGTACTCATTGATGCTCATATTTTCTCTCTGCACATTATGCAACTCGTGCTTGAGTTGCATTTTCCTGCCTTGCGTATTTGTGCTATACATTTTTGTCAAAGTATCCCACGCCTCCTTCAGTGTGCTTGCATCTTGAATATGCACAATCATAGAATCTGAAATACTAATAGACAACCAGTACATAACTTTTCTGGCTCTCTCATGCCATCCTTTAAATGCCTGCAACTCCTGCTGATTGGGAACATTAGGAATAACTGGTTCTTATTTAGCTCTAATAATGAACTCCCAATAGCCTTTTTCCTTAAGGAAATTCATCATTCTAAAATTCCATGCTTGGAAGTTGTTCTTTTCAAGCTTTTCAGTGACAATCTGTGAAAGAGCATCAAATGCCATTACAGAACACTGCAAATATTTTGTCATTGCAAAAAAACACAACTTCTACCTCACAAGGGCAAATGTGCAAAACTGACGAAAGCGGTATTTGACCACACAGTCACTTCCTAGTGATGATTATGCATCAACAGGCAATAAGAATGATTCTGTCACTCCCAATATCTCTGCGCACAGGCATACGATGTAATTTCTGTGACAACTTTTCAATGACCTGCAGAATAGTGGTCGCACAGCAAAAAGATGGCATTTTCCTGAGTGCCTGTGGAAACCTTTTGCCACCAAAATGGGCCCCGAAATGGCCTCGAATCAAAAAAATAATTTCACCAAGGGCCTCGCCCTGACCCATAGCATATACTGCCCTCTCGCCATACCGCGAAGGGCGTCCCAATCTGAGACAGTGCACTCTTGCACTTTTCGGCTGTGCTACCTGCAGAGATTTGCTCCCAAACTTGAAAAAAAAGGAAAGCAACATTGATCCACTTACTAGGACACTACGAACTTGGTTTGCTTTCTTGAGCTCCTTACGACTTCCTCATCTAGATAACTATTGAGAAAAGCATTCTTAACATTGCACTGGTACACATTCCATCTGTTGAGTGTCGCTAGTGATATCAAGAACTGTATGGAATCCATCTTTGCTATACTGGAGCATAAGTCTCATCATAATCCTGACCATGCCACTCTGATGAAGTTTGAGTAGCCCTCTCAAAAACTTGTTCTTATGGAAGAGAAACTTGGACACCCGTCTTAACAAATAGAGGTAAGTGGGCCTAAGTCCCCACTTCAGCTTATGACATGGTTGTGCCTTGGTCTGAAGGATCTAGGGCATGTGCCATGTCATCTTCTACTACCTTGATCTGCCCTAAACTAGTTGCCACTCTTCTAGAACTAGAGGCTAGTTTCTAAATAATCGACCAAGTCTAAGGGATGGACTGCAAAAGATGGCGACTAAGCCATCATCGTCGTCAAGATCCTTTTGCCTGGGCAGCTTCATTGGATGCTCGTGGAGTGCATTGAGGAGTCAGATCAAAGATTAAAGTTGGGCATACTGGACCAACTTCCCTTGGAACTACACATTCTTAGCCTTGGTCCCCTCCATTTCTCCCATAGCCTAGTGGAGCCTCGTGTTTTTTGCCTTGAAAGTAAGGCTATACAAGGCTGATGTGTATGCATGTAGGAACCAATGCCAGAAAATAGTCAATGAAAATGACTGTACATGGGTGGTGGCATATGTGCATGCAAGATGAATGCAACAATCCAAAATCCAAGAGGAAGATCACTGCCAAGTGTCACACTAAGGTGCTGAAGTGCCGAATGCCAAGGGTATTGAGCTGGTGTCAAATGTGTGAATGTGTATACCGATGATAGAACCGCATGGACTGATGCCAGTGGGAACTAATAAGGTAATCCAGCAATGGCTTGCTTGGCTTGGTGGAGTTGGATCTCCTCTATGGTGGTGCTAGTCTACAGCTAGACTACACGTCAAAGCATCAAATGCAGCAAAATAATTTTATCTTAATTCATTTCAAGTGTTGGGTGCCTCATTTTGGGGCCCTCTAAGAAATTCACTATTTACCTATTTTTATTGCACTCAAAATATGGGAAATGCTATAAAATACAAATACTTACTGTGCAAAAATGTAAGTCTAGTATGCAGGTTTCACATTAAATGCATATATAAGATCCTTAATTTTCTATGCAAAATTTGGTGATTCTGACATAGCCAGCGCATTTGGAGCGGGCCAAAACCCCCAAATCAACCTTGGAGACACAGCTGGCCAAATCGCATTTTTGAGCAAATCCCCCTTTTCGAGCATTTTTCCCTTTTCCGAGCCTCTGGAAGTCGTTTTTCGGTGTCTCCAGGGTCGATTGGGGGCTTTTGGCCTGCTCTGGACGCGCTGGCGATGTCAGAATCACCAAATTCGACACAAAAAACTATCTTTTGAAGATCACGTATGTCAGACATAATAAAAGAAAAAGATTTTGAATATGACTTATTTCATATTTTTACATGGTTTTGGGTATTTTTCCAACGTTACATTGGCCCTCTTCTGATTGGTCAAGAGCCTATTTTTCCAAACCCTAAAAGGCCCCGAAATGAGCTCCCTTTTTTCCTAATGTGGCCTGTGAAAATGTCAAAAGAAATATATGAGGTTGTCAACGTGTAGAGCACAATTTGGCGAGCATTTTTGCTTTTTGGATCACCTCCAAATTCCCCTTGGATCAAAAAATGTGGCTCTCGGAAGGACGGCCAATTTTTTATTTCAAAATGATGAGGTGTCCTATGATGATGTGGCACTGTGGATCACATGCTCTTTACAAAAGTGTGCCAGTGTGGCACTCAGTGCTTAGAAGGCACATGGTGACTGTGCATGCTGACTAGGTAGAATGCTAGGTAACTAGGCTGTTGATCGGGCACTACCACATGTCATGCAGCTAGAAGTTTGACTCAAGGTTAACCTGACTAAACCCAAGGAGTACCTAGCGGCGGTTAACCAACCCTAGTCCTGCCTTTATCTACTACCACATGTCAAAGGTTAAATCAAGCCTTGCTGACCTTGGGCTATCTTCACCCGGGTTTGGTTGACACGGCTCTAGAGAGGCTACCACGTGGGCAACTATGGACCAACCCACTCTTGGTTAGTTTATCAACTATGGTAATAGCCTATCTGTCACGTGGCCTAAGCTCGAGACCTTGGATTTTTCAGAGAAACATCGTGAGAGCTCGATCATGGGAGCCACGGAGTATGGCAAAGGATGGGAGCTTGTGGCTGAGCGTAGGAGCAGGCTGTTGCAATTGCTGGTCGTGGCCATGGAGGCGGCTCACTGTTGGAGTTGACTGATGGTTTCCTCGTGTTGGATAAGCTGGGGCGATTGAAGCTGCTTGGGGAGCCACTATTGGAGGCTCTGTTGATGATTGCTAGAGGCGAGTCGTTGTGGAGGCCTGCAGCACCGTAGTTGTCGTTTGGTCGTTGAAGGAGGGAGCCGGTGAGGTCGTGAGAAGCTTTGCATGGGTGTTGGCTAGCAGATGGAGAGACAACTGTGGGTGCGTTGATGCAAGGTAAGCCTTCGTGGAGCTATTGCGTCATTGAGCCGTCGAAGCTACAGGAGGAGTCGCTCGGTGAGCTCTGGAGGGTGCCAGTCGTTGACATTGTGAGGAGCCCTGTTTGGTAGCTGCTTCGTTCTGCTGTTCTGGTTCATGTGCCTGTGCCTGTCCATCGCTCAATTTTCCCCTAGGTCAAAGTCTCGCATGCATATACTCGAACTCAAAGCGCAGTTGCGAGTCCGTGCTCATTGTACCAGCCACCACACGCCCCCGCTTTCGTTGATCGTCGTTTCTAGGGGCGCTACCCTTGCTTGCTAGTTTGTTTGGAGGTTGCCAATCGATGCGGCTTGCTGGCTATCCGGGCTAGCCGAGATGCGTTGAGCTTCGTTGGACGTTGAGCATCAGGCGACGTAGGCGCTGTTTGGCATTGGAGTCGACTTTGGATTGAGGCTGCTCACGAGCTAGTCGATTGAGGTGCGCTGTGGAGCCGCTGGCAGGAACCATTGAAGGAGTTGATTGGAGCGAGCGTTAGCTGCTTGTGTGGAGTTGTCTGAGGAGCCTTCGAAGGTGGTTGTTTGCTGGGCGTAGATGCTGTAGATGTGGGTCGTCGAAGAAGTCCGGGTGTCCTGAGCCAAAGTCTGCTGGCCCAAGGCTTTAGACGGAGGCTTTTGCTTTGTGAAGCTGTTGTAGGAGCCTTAGCAGAAGTCCGTGTAGCTAGCTTTGTTTGCTGCTGCTGCACGATATTTGAAGGAGGAGAGCCGAGAACTTCTCTGTCTTATAAGCGAATTCTCTGTCTCTTACAACTCAAATAAACAGAGAGAAAATCACCCAAAGAACTCTCTTTTAGAAATAGACCTTAGAGAACCTTGAAAATCTCACAGAAATGAACATTGAATCTCTCAAGAATGTACAGCATCACTCAATAGAGGATATCTTGAGGTGCAAGAAGCGGAATCCTGAGCTTTCCATCTCAAATCGAACATGAGAATGAGGTCTACACTAAAAGGTGAATAAGTGAAGAAAATGCCTCATAAGGAGGGCTTACACCTTGACGGAACAAGCGCTTACACTCTCTCTAACGAAATTCTCTCTCAATGGAAGCTGCCTCACGAAAGGAGGGCTTGACACTCACAAGGGGAGTGGAGCACCATCGGCTCTAATACCATAGTAGCGAAAGTGAGAGAGGGAGAGAGAGAGGAGTGCAGATGATATAGCTACTTGTACACACTGTGTATTCAACATGAACATGAAGATATACATGTGAACCCCTTAAAGTTAGGGTTAAGGTTAGGGTTTGCCCCTAATGCCCTATGTAGATGGTGCAATTTACACTATCGTTAACACCCCCTCTCTAACGAAAATCTCTCTGAAGTTATTACGGCTCTCACCCACGAGCTTGTCAACGCCTTTGCACAGCACAACTGCTTCTAGCCCCGCCTTCAACGAACTGAAGCGACCTTCACATGTAGACAGCAGCACATACAAGCCGACACAGTGGTTCAATGCTCTATCTCCAGCCTACAACCTCTCTAGATAGCACCAAGCAGCCTCCATCAACAGACCTCAACAAACTTGATTACGCCAAGCAGCTGACCATAACGATGCTATGAGCCCCAAGCTCTGCCACTACATACAAGCTCTCCAACAACGAGCTCCAGCTACTCCACAACTCGACGGCACCTTCAACAAGCCTACAGTGGCTCGAGTCCAATAACACCATAGAGCTTCAAAATGCAACAGAGTTCCAAAACACGTTTCTCTTTTGCTTCTCCAGGGTCTTAAACCTTTGAATTTGACATGTGATAAATTGGATCTTACCAAGGTTAGGTAATGTTAACATTGGGTCATCAAGGGTTGGTCACCATGTTGACACGTGGTAGATAGGGCTCAACCTAACTCAGGTTCAGTTCACTATGGTTAGGTGTATTTGACCTTGGGTCAACCAAAGGATAGGATTGGTTACATAACCTAAGATCAGGTCAACCTCGTAAAGCTAACCCCAGTGAAGTGTGGTCAAAATTATAACACGTGGCACCCTTATCCTCATTGCCACATTATCACTGCATGTGAACCCACCTTGCACCTCAGCACAAGGCTTCACAGGCATAGCCATTGCTAGGAACAGTCAATGCATGTGACCCCCCAAGTGCCACATCATCACTAAGCACAATTGCAGCTTTTTTTGCCCCTCCACCTAGATCAAGCCGTATCTCTTGATCCAAACAAAGAATTTGAGGGTGCTCCAAAAAGAAAAAATGCTCGATTTTTTGTGCTCTACTCGCCGTCACATCACGCGAACATTTTGACGTAAGTATCACATACTTTTGAGCCTCAGAGATGATCAATCCACTTCCTTCATGCACATCAGCCTCTACATTGACGCGTCTAACCAACACCTAAAACGAACAAAAAAATTGAATTATTTGCTATTTTTTCATCGCTCGACGGTTGGTCTAGTTCTAGTTTAGAGTATTTTAGATCATCCATAGCGGAGAGAACTCCAAAGCATCCAATCGAAAGCATGCCTAAAAATTCCTAAATAGTTCCTACTCGGAGTCAGTCCTAGTGCTCACATGTTTCACATCATCACATTACCTGAAATCTGACGTTCCACACATCAGTGAATAGACTTCAGAGTGTTTAGAGGTATTGACCGATTGTTCAGTGGGTAGATTGCACATGATTTGATTTCACACACACATGCCCATCATTGTAAAGCCTATTTAGCTATTTTTTTGTATTTTGCACATTATTTCAAGCCTTGTAAAGCCTCTTGGCCATTCCTAGAATCATTTGCCACAAGCCTTGTAACAAATTGGATTATATATTAGAGTTATATTTTTACTGATAGTTCAAATTTCAGTTGATATCGCCAGTGTTTTGCAGTTGATTCAGACAGTGATTTTACATACACTTTGAGTACATTTCTTGCACCATGTCTATGACTAGCAACCTCAATCTGGAGGCATCGGCTAAGCTAGACAACTCCAATTATGACACATAGAAATACCAAATGGAGACCATTCTTATTCTTTAGGACAAATGGAAGTATGTCAATGGATCTACACCTAGACCATTTGACAATCAAGCCACCAGCAGTAGCTCTACTCCACTTATTATCGCAACACCAATAGTAGGATCTACAAAGGGATCTCCAGCTACACTAACAGTGTCCGCATCTGTAGTAGCAGATCCTACCATTGCCCACTGAGTACAGGCAGAATTGGACAAGAAAGACAAGTATGCATATCATCTGATCAAGCAAAATGTGCAAGATGTCATGCTAGGACAGCTCAACACAGTCAAGACATCAAAAGAAGCATAGGATATGTTCGCAGCTCTCTATGAGTCCAAGAATACTTCCACGATTCACATTGAGAAACCAGATAAAACATAGTTTCCACAATAGTAGTGAAACCAATCATGCTTACATACTCAGGATCAAGGATTACAACAATCAACTCGCAATAGCAAGAGAGACCATGAATCTCAAAAAAATGGTTCAAGTCATCCTAAATGGACTAGGAGAGGAATACAAGAATCTAGTCCAGAGTATTGCCATCTGATGGAAAATTTCAACACTGAAAGCACTTCAGTCAATTTTACTTGGTGAAGAACTCAGGACTCAAGCCATTCATGCACACAAAGGTCATTCCAATGATCAAGCATTCATAGCTTCAAATAGAAGTAGAGGCAGAGGTAGATCATTTCGGCAACGTGGGAATCATCAACAACAAAATCAGCATCAAAGTCAAAATTAGCATCAACATCATTCTTAGTGACATAAGCATCAGCAAAGAGGAAATATTCCAACAGAGGAAGACTCCAAGGATGAGAGAATGCATCCACCAATGTGTCAAACATTTAGTGCAACTACTGTCATAAGTTTGGACATGAAAGAGATTGCCACCGCAAGAAGCAATACGACCAAGGCGATCGATCCAGCAGCAATCGAGGAAATTTATGCAGAAGATACGGTAGATAACACATTGAATCCAATTCAAGAGAAAGGCATTGTCTCTATGAACAATTTCTATGGTACAAAAGGATTGGTGAAAGATGTACTCTATGTTCCAAAACTGAGCAAGAACCTCTTGTCAGTTGGTCAAATGACAGAAGATCACGATCGAGTCACCTTCGATGGTGATGAATGCACTATCAAAGACAAATCTAGAGGATATTAGCTAGTAGGAAAAGCAGTCAAGGAAGGACGCTTGTTCATAATGCTAGCCAAAGTAGCAGATTTGCATGCCATGTCAGCACAACCGCAACAGATGCCACTTTTTGCAAAATGGCACAAGAGATATGGACATGTTAATTTCAAAAGCTTGATAGAGCTCAGAAATCAAAATATGGCAATTGAAATTTCTAAGTTTCAGTTTCTTAGAAAAGTTTACAAAGCATTCACACAAATGTGTGGGGTTATGCCCAAACCCACAGCATCAGTGGTTCACTTTACTACTTGACTTCATCGATGACTATAATAAATATTGTTGGGTCTACTTTCTCAAAGAGAAATTTGAAGTGTTTTCCAAATTTCAAGAATTCAAAGCCGTGGTAGCAAACCAAACAAGTAGAAAGATCAAAGTCTTAAGATCATACAGAGGAAGTGAATACATGTCTTCAGCATTCATGAACTTTCATAGAAGTCACGGCATTCGAAGACAATTCACATGTGCAGATACTCCTCAGCAGAATGCAAGAGCTGAAAGGAAGAATGGTACTTTAGCAATAGACAGTGCTAGAGTAATGCTCAGTGAGAAGCATCTTTCGAATTATATTGGCAGAAGCAATAGCCATTGGAAACTACTTGCTTAATTGGCTTTCGAATGAACCGATTCAGGGTATGAAACTTATTAAGCATTTACTAGACACAAGCCACACATTGGACATCTCCGCATATTTAGTTGCATAGCATATGCCCACATACATGACAACCATTGCAAGAAATTGGATCCGAAGTCACGCAAACACATCATGGTTGGCTATAGTGAAGAAATCAAAGCATACAAGTTATATAATCCCATCAACCAAAAGTTCATAATCTCCAGAGATGTAATCTTTGATGAGGAAGTGGAATGGAAAACATCAAATATATAGCAGGTAGACACACCAATTACATAGTCATCTACAGAAAAGGTTGATGAAGAAGAGTAAGAATTGCCAGAAGCGAGAAGAACCATAGCAACTCAGATGGTCTACGAAGGAAAGTAGACCTCCAGTCAGATTGACATTTGCCAGAAAGGCAAAGAAATTCAGGTTGAAACCACCAATTATGCTCTTATGACTACCATAATGGAGCCAGACACAATTGACAAGCCAGAATGGAAAATTGCTATGAATGAATAAATGGAAGCTTTGTATAACAATAATACTTGAAAAGTATGTGACCTTCCACCAGGAAAGAAGGCCATAGCAGACAAATGGGTATACAAACTGAAGTACAATCCAAATGGAAGCATTGAAAGATACAAAGCCAAACTTTACAAAAAGATTTGCACGAAGCCGAGCTCATTTTTAATGGATATTACATCATCCCTAGCACCAGTACATAATTCTTTATGCCATGTACTCAAACACAACCAATTTCTTATCGGGTACAAGTCCTGGTAACAATTGATCCTATTAATCCTAATCTACCCGCCCCACTACAGCCTCTCCACAATGGGATACTTGGACCCGTGCCATCCAAAATTTTGACCTTTTTGTTTAGGACTAAGTATCTCACTAGCACAGCATTCATAAGGTTGAAAGATGCATTATCGCTATGCAGATCCATGAGTTGCCTAGCCTATTGTGTCATAGTTGCTCTATTATTACACAAAGCTACTAAGGGAAATAGAAAAGCTACTCTCGACAACTCTATGACAGAGGTAGCCGCTATGAGAAATAATATCCTAGATCTTTGTAAGGACTCACAAAATAAGTGGCAGGAAGGAGTCACCCTAGCTCATCATTATGTGACTTGTTTTGACAATGCCTTGGCCCTTTGGCATTTCCAACCCCACCAAGGACCCTCTTGCTGCGCTGTGAGCTCTAGTCAGTGGATTGGTTGTTGGTTAAACCATCCAATTGACATTCATGATCTACTTGGCCTCTTTTGGATCAATGCCCAAGGCTGAACCTATTTGATCCCCATCTCCCAGGCCATCTTCCTCTCGAGCTCCTCCAAGTGACACCCCTATACTCTTGGTCCTTCCTCTGCTACTCCACGACCATGACACAATCCCATACAAAAATCTTGAGGATTCAACCCTCATGTATCGGTGTTTGAGGAATGCCTCATTACAGTGAGCCCTGTACCATGAGGGCCCAATCATAAAAAAGTTGAGTTTAAATGATGGCCCTCGAGTCATGCCGATAGGCAAACTTACCAACATAGGCGCAAGAGTGGGTGTTGGTGATCAAGAGAAGCATCTCATTAGCTAACTTCTGACTGGCGAGCATCCCATTTGTTAAATTTTAAGTGGTGAGTGTTAGCAATAGGAAGTGGTGACCTCGAGTCCAAAGCAAAGGCAACCTAGAGCTAAGTGCGGTAGACCAATGGCAACCAACAGTCCAATGAAACTGAGTGTGCTAGTAATAGAAGTCGGTTTTGAAATAGTCTTAGTAACAAGAAGCATTGTAACAAGGAGCATAAGAGATGAGTGACATTGTGGTTCATGCTCTCTTTCTCTCTCTCACACCTAGCTTGCTAGGTTAGGATCTTGCTATTACTGAGTGCTTAGCTCAAGCTGAGGCAGCTTGGTTGTAAACATAATTCTTTAATACAAGTGTGTCTTTTACATCAACTTGTTCATGTGATGTTGCTCTATTTTTTTAACTATTAAGAACTTGATCCCCCATCATCATACAGTTTTCCCTTAAACAGCAACCCCGACGTCCGAGTTGTTTTTTTGGCATCTGCTTCATCACACTTGAGCACACCTATACATAGCTCACCAAGGATTGCAAGAGAGAGCATCTTCATCCAAGCACTACACAAGATTGGATTCATAGTTCACGAGTAGATACACCGAGCACTTGTAAGTTAATGATTGGGGAGTGAGCAAACTAGACCATCAACAATGGTAAGGCCTACCATCTAAGAGAACCTAGTCTAAGGAAAAAAACATATCAATCTACTCAATTCTTCTTTCACTTCCTTTGAGGTGACTTGCCAACTAAAGCTTGAGAACCAGAGTCTAAATGTCCCATAGGGCTGAAGTGGCATGGTCCCCAATCATGTCCCAAAAATAATGAAGGAAGAGATCAACCCACCATGGCTGAATACCTGCCCTTGTGGAGGACAAAGGGCATAGTCTTGGATTCTAGGCTGGTAAAAGGTGCATCAAATAAAACTAGTTTCACCCATTATAAAATAGAATGCCAAACTCTTCTCCTGGCATCATCTCTAGTAGCCATGTCAAAAAGGAAGGAATAAAAAGCAAAACCAATAGTAAGATCGCATTAGGATTTGGCTATAAAACCTTTTTCAAAGTCAAGTAGCTGAGAACACTTTCTCTACCCTATCTAGTAGAGAAGAAGGTTATTCACTCTTCGTCCCATCAGACTCTTCCTCCCATCTGAGCTCAAAATGACTCTCCACTCTTTGATCCAAAAGAACACGCTGATAAGCCCTTGTTGCATCAAGATGCTCTTAAACTGAAGCATCTATAGGCTACTTTCTCTCTTCCCTCCATAGGGGTACTAGTTGCCATCAAAGGCCAACCTCTCATCTATAAATCTCACGTATCCTTGTACTAATTAATATCAAAGATGGTTGCTACCACATGTGAAGGACAAGGCACCTTGCTCTACATATGTGAACTTAAAGTCTATAGCACCACCACTATAAGGCACTTCTCTACATACAAAGCATCCAAAATCATGATGTTGGTCAAAGAAGCTCTCAAATGAGGTGCAAAAACCATCAAAATGGTAGGAAAGTGATCCAAAGTGGAGACCCCTAGGGAAATACAAACAGATCCATAGGGATGCTTCCTGTAGAGACATGAGATGGCCTTGGAACCTAGCACCAAGTAATATCTAGAAGTGGTCCACCATGCATCCACATCTCTAGCCCAATCTAAATCATAGTATCCATGTAAGTCCATTCCACTCTACTAGGTGGTTTGGTATCTATCATTACCTTTTAAATACTAGAGAATAGATAAGTAGGATTTCCAATGTGTCTTGCTTAGTGTAGATCCAAACTGATAGAGCAACCTACCTAGAAAGGTGATGTCTAGCTGGGTATTGGCAAAAATTAATATACTCCTTATTGGTTTTTGATGCAGTGTTAAGTCTATCAGTTGAGCACATTGTCTTCCTTGCTTTTCTTGGTTGTTGTGATCTCGATTGGATTATTTGTCTCCTTTCAATTTTCCATCGAAATTACTTCAAAGTCTCTAAATAATATTTCTCCTAGGAGATGAACAGACTATCCTATCCATACTAGATTTCAATTTTGAGAAGGCAATGAAGTAAATCAAGACTAGTCATATCATACTCTCTTGCTTTTTAATAGATTCTTCACATCTTCGATCCTTTCCTCCTAGACTTCCTCAATTATGATTGGGTCATCAATGTACATGATCCCCCTTTGAATGGAAGGATAGATTGGCATTTGATGCACTTTGGATTAAGCTGAGTCTTCCAATCTATCATTGATCCAGGAGTACCATGCTTGTGGAGGTTGTTTTAGCCTATAAAAGCCTTCCAAAGTTTGCACACCTTGTTACCCTCCTTGAGGTCTCCATTCAAGGCAGATGACTTGATCCCTTTGGAAGATGGACCACTTCAAAGGGGCTACCAATGTAATAATTTTTTGCATCATCTCCCTTCATTTTGTGAGACCAAATGTCCCATCATAGCTCAACCCTTTTGTTTGGGTAAACCCCTTGGCCACCAGCCTAGCCTTTTACTTTTCAAGTGTCCCATCAGACTTGTACTTGACCTTGTATATCCACCCGGTCACTATGATCTTCCGTCGAGTTTGTCTCAAAACTGGATCCCATCTTTGGTTCCTCTCAATGGAGTCATCTCCATTTCCATAATGGATTGCGATTCAAATTTGTCTTTGCCTCTTCAAAGGAACTTATCTCGTCAATCAAATTGACCTAAGCCATCAAATTATAGCTCATTGTTTTTAGTAGGTTTCAATTGGCCTTGACCTTCATAGCCCCTCAAAACTAATCTTTGGGATGTCGGCATTCTCAAATTCTTCTAATCTCTACAAACATCAAAGCAATCTCCTCTTCAAAAATAATCTTTGGGATGTCGATATTCTAAAAGTCTTCTAATGTCTACAAACACCAGAGCAATCTCTTCTTCTTTGATGTCGGCCACATCTTTGATCCTATGTGACCTAATTTAGGATTTGAGTGTGGTACCAGAATATCAAATTTGGTTTTGCACTAGAGTGATCTTCAAGCTATTCCACTATATGGGGAATGGGTCTCTCAAAACACAACATCCTAACTAATCACCACCTTTTGCATTGCCGAATCGAACAACCAGTAAACTTTGACCCTCTTCATTTTTAAAAAACCCACCCCTCACCATGCTCTCGCTTACCCATCCCTTCTTGGTCTATCGAGGAGCATGCTACCCTGACATCAAGTAGTTATGCTAGGGTCCATAGCCAATGTCGAACTCATGTACATCCCAAATACATGCTCTTTTTTTGACCACGAGCCCCTTAGACTTTGACCCTTAACTATACCCAATGAAGATGCATTTCTATCTTTTTAAATCCATATTTGTCTGGATGTCACTATGGATATAGACCCCCATGCTAGATCTAGAGATGTCTAATGATGGGCTGCATTTTCGAATACCCTCTAGTGGTCTCTTTTCCTATAGAGACTTGATGGGATTGTGGCACTTGGTGATACTTTTTTACCCATCAAGTGAGGCACAACCATCCTTTTGTCACCCAAAACTAGATTCATACAAGTTGGTCGATGGATGGAATATTTTTGCATAGATCTGGGGTTGTGGCACTTGGTTAATAGAGATGATACCTTTTTACACATTGAGGCACAACCCTCCTCCTATCACCTAAAACTACATTCCTACAAGTTGGTTTGTGGATAAAATATTGTTGCATAGATTCTTCCTCTCCAAGCATGGTCTTGAATGGCATGATCCCTCCTATTAGTACTCTCTCCTTGAGTACTTCCTCCAATGAGTACTATCTCCAAGGATGGTCTTGAATGGCATGATCCCTCCTATGAGTACTCTCTCCTTGAGTAATGGACCCACTTTCTTGCTTTAGCACTCCCTCACAAAGTACCTGATGTAGAAAAAGAAAACTATGATATACTTGAGGTACAGAAGAAGCTGTTTGATTCTACACACTTTTGCTACTTTTTCTTCTCCTACATTCTTCATGTATTTAGGGCTAGTTGGCAGTTGTAACATATCACAATTGGGAGGTTGGTGGAAAATGAGCAAAGGACTTCTCTAGGAAGTCACCAATTCTTCAAAATGATGACATGGCACCCTAGTGTCCTCCATCAATCTTGGAATCACATTATGTTGGCATCCAACCTTGAGTTTGATGGTGAGGAACATTTCTAGGTCGTCCCTACCTCAAAAAGTTCACATTGATCACCCTTTATTGGCGAAGGGGCTCCCTAAGATCTGTTCCATACTTCATTCTCTTTCCCCCATAATTTTTATAGTTTGTGATTGGAAAAATCTTGATGCTTTTGCTAAGAAAGTAGCAATTTCATGCCGGCTTCTCTAGGATGCATGTGCTTTTTGAAAAACAGAGCCTTAGCTAGCACTTTTGCTAAAAGCAGAGCCTTGGCTAGCATTTGCTAAAAACAAGGCTTGGGTGCACATAATTATCAAAAAGTAGGGCCTAGGCGGCTTGTTTCTAAAAGCAAGGCTAGCATGCATCTAATTATAGAAAAGCAAACTTGGTTGATGGTTTTGCTAAAAGTAAGGCTAGGATGCACACATTTACTGAAATGCATGGCTTGGACACATTTTTTATGAGTTACACTTGTATTGAAGCCCCAAATTTTTTCTAGAAAATAGACTTCTATTTAGTATGAAAGAAACAAAAGGATTTCTCAAACTAGAATATGGGAGATTTCAATGCAATTGGGACACTGCACTACCAATACAACCCTATGGGAGAGGTAGAGAAGAAAATATCATGATCCCACTTTGTCATAAACAAGCTGTGCTTGATCTTTTGTGTGTTAAGGGTTTTTTGTTATTGATTAGAGGTTTTAGTACAATAATCACTATCGTCTATTGATGTACAATATGTCACACCACGGCATTACAATTGGAATGCTATGTTCGTACTATACTACTTGCACACTTTGTACCAATTGTGTGATTTTTTTGGTTATGTTTGCATGGTGGACTTCTAACTGACCAATGGAGAACTATCTTTGAATAAGTCCCTCGTGTCCTAGATGTCTCATGGCCTCATAGATGGATTACCATTGCTTATGGGAGTGCACACAAGACATGGGTAGCCATAGTACGTCTTATGACTGGGAAAAAGAGGTGTATCTATCTTATGACAGTTCATATGGTTGACACAAACACACCTACAACTTTGGTATGAAGTGAAGGATTCAGGCCCAATTTTTTAGTCAAGGGTGGTGTAGCACGGAGATGCCTCCTCCAAGATATCCCCAGTCAAGATACACACTATCAACATTGAGTCAAGATAGAGTACTAATATTCTTTGGGAGGTCATCATGAGCATCAAAACATGGCAGAGGGCAAATGCTCCAAGGCTATTGAGGGCACTCAAGTCCTTGTATTATGTCAGATTTGTGCTTACACGGAAGCATGATTTCTAGTCGAATAACTTAATAAACTTAGAATTTTACACTTTTATAAATTCCACATAAAAGTTATGATATTTTATGTGGAATTTATAAAAGTTTACCTCAAAATGTGGAATAGAGTAGCAGGATAGGTACGCAAGTATATTGGCACAGCAAGGGAGAGGAGAAGGTGTGGCAATAGGGAGAGAAGGAGCGACAATAGGGAGAGAAGAAGGAGCCACCAGCAAGAAGGGGATAGGCACCTTGCATAAGAGAGCTAGCCCTCTAAGATCTAGCAACAAATCAATAGAGTCCTCTAGTAAAATTTTTTAGGAATCAGTTGATGGAGAGATTGAAATATGAGGAAGGTAGTATTGCAATATTTGGGTAGAGTTTTAGTGCCAGGCAGGAGCTATGGAAGCTTGTGGGAATAGTAGGGCAGCAGCACAAGAAAAAAATGGTGATGGAATGAAGATGAAGACTCTTGATTATCTAGATGGGCTTGGGGCTGGTGCATCTGATGTCCCCCTCACAAGGTTGAGTGGCATGCATGAGTTCCTAGTTACTTTTGCTAAGATGTCTCAATCTTTTGGAAAAAGAATGGTTGAAACAAAATTAGCCTTCTTTTTGTGCAAAGTTATTTTACTTTTGAGTTCCACCAGTTCCAATCCATTCCTTTGAGTGGAAAGTACTAGTCCATGATACATACAACTGAAAAGGACCTTTGCATGTGCATGCATGAGTTATACTTTTAAAAAGTTAATTAAAGTTACTTTTTTAATATACACATTCCACACACTATTTTACATGAAAATACACGTGTAATTAGTAAAAATAGCAAAAATGTAGATCCAAAAATGTAGCAATGTTACATTCCCTCCATTGCCAAAACAATTGTCCTCAATTGACAACCACCAAGGTGGGGGTACTCATTTGTAATGCTTTCTTATATACTTGGATAAGATGTGGGTATTTTGTAAGATACTATTTATCCACCCACTTTTGATCAATCTCGTGGGATAATGCAAAAATTTTAAGAGATATTTGCACTGAAAACATCCTCCACATGTACACTTGTCTTGATGATAAAGAATCTATTGAGGAATGACAACCTCATCTTGTTCTTATAGTGGGTAGAGAACCTTGATAATGCTTGAGAAGGCTAATATGAATAAGCGTTATGGAGGTCCAATTTGAGGGAAGATGCAAGTGAAATGATCTTTTATTGATTTTCTCAGTAATTCAAAAGGGACCATAGTAGTGGAGAGAGAGCTTTACACACACAATGTGATTTCCAACTTTAGACTTGAGTATGGATTTATTAAACCTTTAAAGTACCCAATCACATTCCTTGAAATTAGCAGCCCTCCATCGTTGATTTGTAGAGTTCCTTTGCGGCTCCTGAGCTTGGAGATTGTGATGGCACACAACATCATATGAGCGCTTTTGATTCTCAATTGTCCTGCTGCAAAAACTTATCTTTTGTGCACATTACAAGTAGTGGTAATGGCTTGCCACCATAAATAATCTCAACAAGAGCTTTACCTATCGATGTATGGATGGTATTATTACTAAGTAAACTCTACCATGGGTCGATACTTTTCCCATAGCTACTGTGGATGATCATGTACATTACACCTTAATAATTCTAGGAGTACTCTATATGCTGCTTCACTTTGGCCATCTATCTCTAGATGATAAAACAAAGAGAATGCCAATTGAGTGCCCAAATTATCATACAAAGCTGTGCAGAATGCGGCCACTTCAATTACCTTAAGAGTCTTCTTTACAGGGAATAAAGTGTGCCTGCTTACTAAATCTATCAATCATAGCTCCAAATCATATCATGTCCTTGAGGTGATTTGGGAAAGCCCATGATAAAAGCTAGAGCAATATCCTCCCATGGTGCTTCTGGGATTGGCAGGGGCTGAAGTAATCCTTGTGGCTTTTGGTGATCATACTTATCTTTCCAATAAAGCAAACATGATGAAATATGCTAGAAATATCCTTCCTCATCTGAGTCCAATAAAAATGTCTTTCAAGTTGGCTAAGAGTTGGGGATAGACCTCTATGAGTAGCAAAAGAAGGATTGTGACTTTCTTCAACTATCTTAGACTGTAAATCCGTTATCACGCAGATCTTATTTTGATTCCACAAGTAGCCAGCACGGATATAATAATCTTTATGACCTGCTCCTTGATTCGTTTTTGCCCATATTTTGCAAAAAAAAGCATAATATTTGTATTACTCTTTCATTGTTGCAAGTGCATCATGAGGGGTTGTTGTGATTGCGTAAACTTGTGGCCTTTGAGATAATGCATCGACAACCACATTTTTTTTCCTAGGGTATGTTGAATCTAAAAATGGAAGGGAGCTAGGAAGTTACCCCATTGCATATGCTTTTCCCACACCAAGGGTTGCTTATTAGGAGAGTATCAAACACTTTGATGGTTAGTTTGTATCAAAAAGTCAACTCCTAACAAATGGTGCTTCCAGACTTTCAAAGCATGGATAACTACAAGTAACTCCTTTTCATAAATATCATATTGTAACGCAACTTCTCGAATTCTTTTGCTTTCATAAGCGAATTTACAAACGATTTGCTCCAATACAACCCCCACTAGCATCTGCCTGAACCACAAATGGTTTCTGCAAATATGGCATCACTAAAACCGAAGCTAATGTGAGAGCATCTTTGAGTAATACTATAAATATGGTTCTTACTATAGCATTTTTTATGTACCATCGTTTCCTTATTGATTCTCCTTTGTAATCTTCTTACTAGGAGTCTAGTTTGTGTAAATGTCATACCTACGAGTGTGGATGCATGGACTCACATCACATTTTTCGCCCAACGAGAGGATCCAAGAATTGCATCCTATAAGTATTGTTAATTCTATGTTTGTTGTAGATCCATGTCAACACTTACCATGTCTCTTGTAGATATGTGCCATGAATGCTATTGACAAGGCCACACATGTCATAGTCACATGTGCACATCTTAGTTAATGTCCTCCTTTACTTTAAAAGTTGCATGTAGACAATTTGCTTTAGGTGGATTGAAAGCAAGTGAAGCTTTGCACACAAGCTTTACTCTTAATTGATAAAGCTCTCAAAAAACATCATAAACAATTGCATAATGTTGCTACTTTTGTTCAATAACTTTGGCAAGTTTTGATTTCTTAGTAGACTTCATGAGGCAATCTATGTTCACGTATGTACTTTCAAATCAAATTTTACATGTGTCAAAATTTCAAAATTGCATAGCATGTCAATGAATGAGTTACCATCGTACTTGATCATTTAAGTCAATCTATAGGGTTATTTCATCTCTCCAATATTATTGTTGATGACTATATAATTTATTGAGGTGTTTCAAATGCCAAATATGTTAGGGCCAACTTTATGTGAAATCTCCATAATAAATAAGATTAGCAATAAACTATTTTTAGGGAGTCCAATGAGGAGGGCTGAGGGAGTCACATGAGCAGGTCTGAGGGGAAGGAGAGTGTTGCCTATGAGCAGGAGGAGGGTTTAATTCCAAGGAGGCCTAAAAGTCTTCGACGGTAGTTATAGGTTTCAAAGGAGTGCAGCCGTGGTGGAGCCACACGGTCTATGTGTGGAAATGATAAGGACCTCTACTCTATGGATATCCTAAGGTTGGTTGATGAGATAAGCTAGGATTTGGTGCTGGCTTTTGTCAAATGGTAAACACACTATTCACCAATGTTACTACAACACTCTCCCCAAATGGCTAATGTCATGGTTGTTTCTCTTAGCAAAGATTGGTAAGGTAGGGCTGCCCCTAGCCCTGCTCTTATTCGCAATAATCACCCAATGTCCTCTTCTCTTAAGAATAAATGAGGAATAAAATTGAGGCTCAATTAGAGGTCTCCTAGCCCCTCCCTAATGGCACCAAGCACTGTGCACAACTTTTTGCCGATGACAACGATAAACAATTGCTTCTCGTCTTTGAGGGGTTTTAGGGTCCAAAGTTAGTTTAGCAAGATTGAGGCGCTTTTGGTTGGGCCGGATCCAAGACAAGATTGGACCAACAAGTTTGACTTTAAGTGGACCAAACAAATTGAGGTCAGAGTCACTCTCAGCAACATTTTGATGAGACACCATCATTGAGGACAAGTTTAAGAAATGGGAAGGTAAGCTGCTCTCCCCATAGGCCAAACTTGTGATAACCAAACGTGTACTGCCTTCCTACATACTCTTTTTGGCAGCAATCCTGCCCTTTTCTCAACAATGCTTCAAGAAGATCGAGAAGACCTTTAGGGACTTCTAGGACCAACAGTGGCACGTGGTGAGTTGGGACGTAATCACCACTCCTCAAGAGTTGGGGTTAGACTTTTTCGCAAAAAGAAAAGAGACAAACCAAAACCACAACATGGAGGACTAGCCGTTGGGAGTTTGCATGCACCATCTCTCCCACTTGAGCGAGAGCTCACGAGCATCTACATCGATGGTGGCCACAACGTCACTACAACGCTGTCTCAATCTTCTTCTTTTTCTTCTTCTTCTTCTTCTTCTACTACATCTCACTTCCATCCAACCAACACACACGACCCACCGCCCTCCCACAACAACTTGCACTTTCATAACGATCATGCGGTGCATGGCCGAGACAAAGAAAAAGAAGAAGAAGAAGAAGAGAATATGTATACATATTCTAGCCTAAATGTAATACAAGCCCTAGAATATGAATGCTATTGTCAGATTGTTATTGCTATCGTTCTATGTTCGTAATACATACGTCATTCTCTATTCGTTTCATAAGGAGTAGGAGTAAATCCCACATTGAAACTTCTATACATATATGGATCTTTGAACGTGTAAATCCTAAATATTATAAAATATGTAACACAGGCGTAATAGAAGTTCTAAAAGTTCCTGAATACTCTAGTCAACTATAATACAAGTTCCCGAATATGAATAATATTGTTGTTATCGCACTCTCTCTCTCTTCCTAATACACATAACATTCTTTTTTTTATCATAAACTATTCTAAGTTGTGATTCTTTCTAGAATGTACTATAAACTAGAGTCAATGGTTTAATCTTTCCATGTCTCTGTTGTTAGTTTATGAAGGGCATTCAAACTATCTTAAGAATGAATGTCGAGTTGATAGATGTATAGATTATGAATGTCGAGTTGATAGATGTATATTTAATCTAGTTATTGTTAAGTTGATGTGCCTTTGAAGTTGATGTACATTTAATCTAACTATCGTTAAGCTGATGTCCCTTTGAAGGTTTACTTTTCTTGCAGACGATTTGTATTTAAAGGAGAGAAGATCCTCTCAAACACACTAGGTTTAAATTTTAATTCTTAAACCTAAGCAAACTCTTTTATATCGTATTTTAAGTTGAATATACATAATGCAAAGCATGAACCCACCCACCTAACCATATGTTTGCTTAGTAGAGAAAATCCACACAAGTTTACTTGACATAGAAGCTTTTAAGTTTCAACTCTTAAACATGCCATAAAATCTTGGGCATTTCTCTAATGGTTCCTCTCAAATGCATTAATAATGCTTTTAACTCTTAAACTAGAGGAAAGTATTTTTAACATCGACATGTTTGCTTAACAGAGAACATCCACACCAGCTTACTTTGAATAAAAGACAACCAACAAAAAGATCCATAGCTCAACAGCCATGTGCTACCAACCAATTTAGCTGGCATAAAAGACATCCAACAAAAAGATCTAGAATGCAAGCCACAAACTTCCAATTGTCCATATCTTTGTATAAAGAACATCCAATAGGGCCCCCAGCGAGAAAAAACGTGCTATTCATTAATTTGTTTGTGTGGGGGGCCCACGCATAAAGAATTAAGGTAAGGTAAGGCCATAAAATTAAGGACGCATGAATAGGGTTAACGATTGACGTAAGGCACAATTACGAGTTCCAGAACGTTCGTTCTGGAAATTTAGTTCCAGAACAATCCCAGCGAGCCACCGAGAAATTATATAGAGGGGGAGAGTGATATGTGTGAGCGATGGAAAGGAAAGGAAGAGCTGTCGAGAGGGAGGTGAGGGGAAGGAGGGGGAGGGAGAGGCTGGCGTAGAGGGAGAGGCTGGAGTGGAGCAGATGGAGGGGGAGGGAGAGGCTGAAGTGGAGAGGATGGAGGGGGAGGAAGGGAGCGCAACTGAGGGGGAGGAGGGAGGGAGAGGAGTGGGAGCGCAGATGGAGGGGGAGGGAAGGAGGGGATGGAGGGAGAGGAGTGGGAGCGCAGGTGAGGGGGAGGAGGGAAGCGGAGAGGCGCAGGTGAGGGGAGGGAACTGAGGCACAGGAGTAGAGGGAGAGGCACAGACGCGGGGAGGGAGAGGCGGAGATTAATGCATATTTTGCAGATTGAAGGGGGGTTGTAAGATTAGGTTAATGTGTTTAATTAAAGGGGGAGGCGAATGGATTTAAATCGTAGGAGCGATAAGGAGCAATCTAGTTTACTGGGCAAAAAAAGACATCCAACAAAAAGATCCAAGCTGATTGGTCAACAGCCATCTGGTACCAACAGTGAGGGACTCCAGGCTCTCAAAACATTAGAACATCCACATCAGTTTAGTGGGCATAGAAGACAACCAACAAAAAGGTCCATAATGCAGAGCAGAAACTGCACAACTGGCCAAATGTTTGCTTTCCAAAGAACATACGCATCAGTTCTTAAGAGAGAACATCAATGCAAGTTTACTTGGCATAACTCTTAAACATGCCATAAAGGGCATCTCTATAATGATACGACTCAGGATTGGAGACAATCTTTTTAACCCTTGAACTAGAGCAAAGTTGTTTGTACTGTATTTTCAAATAGAACATACAGAATGCAGAGAAAAATTTCATATGTTTGCTTAACAGAGAACAGCCACACCAGTTAACTTGGCATAAAAGCCAAGAAAAAGGATCCAAGCTCACTGCTCAACAACCGTGTGCTGTCAGCAATATCCACAGCAATTTAGTTAGCATAAAAGACAACCAACAAAAAGATCCATAATGTACAGCAGAAACTGTCAACTATCCGTATGTTTGCTTATAGACAACATCCACACCAGTTTAGTTTGGAACATGACCAATAAAAAAATCCAAGCTGATTGCTCAACAACCATTTCCTACCAACAGTATCCACACCAACTTAGTCTTCGGCATAAAATCTAGAATGCGGGGCAGAAACTGCCCAACTATTATGTTTGCTTTAAGAGAACATCCACACCAGTTCACTTGGCATAAAAGACATCCAACAAAGAAGTCCAAGCTCACTGCTCGTGCTACTAATAGTGAGGGGACTCCCCTGTTACAAAATAAAGTTAGCCTCTAGGCTCTCAAAACCCTAGAACAGTTTATTTGGCAAATAGAAGACATCTAACAAAAGCTCCATGATGTAGTGTAGAAACTGCACACTTGTTCAAATGTTTGCCTTCTAAAGAACATCGACACAAGTTTACTTGGCATAAGATATGGCCAACAAAATGATATAAAGGAAGGTTAAACATGAAAGGGTATGCTATTGTAGATGGCTCCATCTCATGTAAAAGCCAAAATAGGTTGTGGGCACTTGCCACTCCCTCAACGGGTTTCATGGGACACTTGATTGCTCTAACTAGATGTGAGTACAATAAAACAATTGGCTTACCATCAAGGCATGTGTGTACTCGTCTTCCTCTACTCTAGAATAGTAGTATCCCTAAAAAAGATAGGAACTAATAAAAATCATCCATACTTTTGTGGTTTTAATGTGAACTCCTTCACCACATAGGGCATTTGAGAAGGTAAAAGTCTACATCTTCTTCATTATTCTCCTCTAGGATGATTGCAAAATTATCTCCAACATAGGGAGCATCACTCAACGCATCATGATGACCTTCATACGTGAGCCCATCAATCCTCTCATCATTGCTCATGTTCATACGTGAGCCCATCATTGCTCATGTTCTCCTCTGATGAGTGCTCATCCTCTTCTTCACAATGGTTCATATCCTGCAAGGGGACAAGAGTGTGACACACTCCCAACTCTTCACGTGTGTTCTATTAGTGCATCTTCTCCAATGTCCTTACACACACCAATAACAAAAGCATGACAACCTCTTGATTCTAATATCACATAGAGAATATCCATTGACAAAATGTATGAAGCGTGCATTTGGGAAAGATCGGATATCCCACTAGGAATTATCTATTCATAATCTTCTTTGATCTCCCAAAATACTCTATTTAGCTGCATTCTTTGAGAAGAGTACTCGAAATGGCATCCATTAGACAAGCTGGTCTTGAGAAAATTTCAAAGTGGCATTGGTTTCCTTTACATGCTCATGTTGAGTGCTCTCTTTATTAAAGCTCCTATCCTATCATGCTCACCCTTTCCGTGGCTGGATCCAAAGAAATGTTCCATGTCATCTGTAGCCCTGTGAGCGACCCAAATATAGCACCAAAGTAGAAAGGCCACTTGGCTTCAAATTGAGATGTCACTTCATCAGATCATACCCAATGTGCATTAAGTACATATCCTTGATCTTTTAGCCATCTCTCATGCAACAAAAAACAATGCTGAATGAGTGGAGTGCCATGTTGCTTATCAAAAAAATGAATGGTCTTTGTGACATGGCATGACCCTGTTAGAGGTCAACATCTCATGATGTCACCTAGAAAGAGGGCCTCGCTTGTGGGTGTGACCGTCCAGTGAGTAAGGCTAGGGTAGATGAGTGAGGGCCAGTGTTGTGGGTGTCCACCCCCTCTTGTGAGGCTTAGGTAGAGTAGGGTTTGGCACAGCTCATGGCATAGGTTGGGGCCCTCTGGGTCTGTTGGCACGATACCCTATGCTAGAGGGGTGGTTGCCCATGTGCGGGGCTGTTCAGGGCCTCCCTGAGGCCTGCTTTGCTGCCACAGGGCAGCCCCTTCTGAGGCGCCATGGATGGGCTTTCTCAGGTGGTTTTTATCTTCTCAGGTGGTTTTTGGCCACTGATATAGAGGGCTTTCCTAGGAGAGCTTTCCTAGGAGATCACTTGTGCAGTCTTTCTCCCTTTCTCTCCCTCTTTCCCCCTGTGTGCATTTCTTTGCTGACTGCTCTCTCTCACCCACAGTGTGTGTCCATTCCGCTGCCCACTCTCACATGGTATCAGTCTCTATCAGAGCACAGATTGGTTCAGGATCCTAGAGGGAGGGAGAGGCCGTAGAGCCAGCAAGCTGTGCGGAGCTATAGGCCAGGAGTACGAGGCGTTTTGAGGGCAGAACCTGCGTGAAGGATTTGCAAGGGAGACACGGGCTGTTTTAGGTTAAAAGGGGCGTTACAGAGGCTGCTGTTTTCAGCCAGAAACCTCTTCTTTTTCCACCCTGTCTCCTCCCGCCTTGTATAAATCTATGCAGACCAGCAGAGTGTGGTGTTCAAGGCGAGATTGATTTAGCAGTGGACTGTCTGGGAGTGTCAGAGATTGAGGGCCTAGTAATTCAGAGGCTCTCAGCCTGAGGAGATCAAGAGGTGGGAAAAAGAGGGTGGAGTTCCTTCTCCAACGACCCGGACAGCCCTTTCAGTTCTCTTCTTGCCTGTATCTCGTTCTGTCAGTATTCTTTCCAACATTCATTGCCTATACAAATATTTAAATCCATACCGAATCAGGATTGCAACGCTTCGAAAACATTTGCATTCACCTCAATCAAATAATATTATCATCACCATCATGATTTACACGACTTCCATCACTTGAACATAAAAAAGTAACTACTCTTACCATTTCACCAAGACCCTGACCAATCTTGGACGAGAGCTTGCAACTGCAAACATTGGACCGCAATTAGTTTAAAAAAGAGAATGCATTGAACATGTGTGTACAACAACTAGCACCTTTTTGAGAAGTGTTGGTTATTTTGAGATTTTTGGAATAAAAGAAAGGAAACATAAACTGACAATATATGACAAATAACATTGGACCGCAATTAGTTTAAAAAAGAGAATGTATTGCGTACAACAACTAGCACCTTTTTGAGAAGTGTTGGTTATTTTGTTATTTTTGGAATAAAAGAA
This sequence comes from Dipteris shenzhenensis, assembly GCF_047967505.1. Classification (NCBI taxonomy): domain Eukaryota; kingdom Viridiplantae; phylum Streptophyta; class Polypodiopsida; order Gleicheniales; family Dipteridaceae; genus Dipteris; species Dipteris shenzhenensis. Next base: position 27,101,552 of record NC_141622.1, on the reverse strand, counting down.
GAGGAAACATAAGCTGACAATATATGACAAATAAGATTAGAAAACACAGCTACATCATCAATCATACTCTACATATCCACCACACCTTAATCTTTACCAAGGTTAAAAATGCACTCCATGCTACCTGTTGCAAGCAATCATACATACAGAGTTTTGATTGTTTATGCAACTATGCAATAAGATTCACTCTTGTAAATTGGAATGCCATCTTGATAGCTCTTACTTGATAACTAATGACATAGAGATTAATATATACGTGACGCTGATCATAGGTGGATTATGGGAACCCATGGGCCATGCGTTAGGGAACAAGCAAGCTTAGTTAGGAATTAAGGCTCGGGCACATTGGTTATTGTTTGTACAATGTAGTGCACGAGTGAGTACTTTCCTTTCTAGTCCATAGCTTAGAACAGATAGCTTGTTAAGGCCTTCACAGGCAGACCCTATTATAGGATGCCAAGATTGTCAAGCATGGATGTCTAGGAAAAAGCAGGGATTCTCCACTTAGGGAGGGGTGTGGATGCAGGAACTAGTCTTGGTTTAAGTATGTGTTTAAGAGATCTTCCACTAGTCTAGAAAGGATAGATCTCTTACAGTTTCTATCTGATAATACCTAAACGTGCAAAATTTCATATGCCCTCTATCAAGACTCTTGTGGGGTGCAAATATGTCCTTTCTATATGGCTGGTCTACATTGATGTCACAGTTTTTGTGCTGGTACAAGTGGACTGCATCTATGTCACCGGAGATCTATCAAGTACATCCTAAAACATCTCTGATCCTCATACTGCATCATTCATGCCAATGGCCCTCATGAAAGAGGATCCCTTGAATCTCATGAGAGCTGAACATGTAGTGTGTCTCATCCTTCACATCACTTGTGGTGCATACTCTCCCTTTCCTCTCCTTTGGTTGAATTTTCTCAACTCTTCCACTATTTACCCTGAAGCAATGAGAGGATACCCTAAGCTGGCCGATGGCCATATGCATACCACCTAAGACATGCATCTCTGTGTACCTAGGAACCTAGAAGAATCCATCATCGATGAGTCTCTAAACGTGTTTTTTCTAGAACTGGCTGAAACGCTCAAATTCTAATCTCTGATTTCTTAGCGTCGATTCCCGGGTACAATTACAGGCGATGGCATCCCGAATATCCTCCCAGCCTCTCTTGTAGATTGTATGCACACAAGATACGTAATTTATTTCCTTCATGCCTATCCACAAGCCCACAATTCCCTAGATGGTGGATCCCTCATGCCACATGTCATCATTTTAGACCTTTAACTGGTACACCATTTACCCCTCTCTTGGGGGCACAATTAAAACATTTGCCCCTTAGCATTCTTACACATTTAGGTGCACCTAGGCCTGAGCACTCAAAACCACCTAGTCGATGCCAATACACCCTCACCTAGGACCTTGGCAGTTACTTCCCTTGACCATTTAATTTACGCACATGAAATATTACAGAAGTCGGTCATCTAAGAGAAAATGCCCACCTATCTTTCCGAGGTCATGCTATCTCGGCTAGAGCATAACACTGGCATTTTGTACCCAACTCTGACAGTGACACTTGTCTCATGTATGTGTAGACTCAAAAGGTCCAATCAAATGATCCGACTGATCTCCTATCGTGAGAGATTGAGGTATGGTGAGTCAACCCTATACAAGAAGGGGAGGAGATGATCTATCATTTAGGCCATGTGCATGAAACTACTCTACTACCTCTTAGTTACCATGCATGTTGTGGTAAGGGTGGTGGCTTCCGTCTTTCCAAGGTATACACACGTTTGATTGTAAGCTAGGCATGACATGCGGTAGCTTGAGAGCAGACGACCTTCAACACCCCCTGTTGTCTAATGAGGAAGCCCCCCGACCTCTAGCAATGGCGGGTTCTCCTAGTTATGCTTACAATGCTAGTGTCCATTTGATCATCCCAGTTATGATGGCAATGCTAGTGACCATCTGGTCATCCCAGTTATACTTGAAGATTTATAGACAAGGTGAGAGCACAAACACCAATGCTTCCCATGCTGCTATCAAACCCACCATCGCTACTAACATCATGAACTTACTCCAATAGCATGTTGTAAAACCAGCTCAAATGCACTCCGTGCCACCACCGTCGTGGCTCCTCCATCCCCCTACTCCCACATCAACCGATGGAGGGATGAGGAGAAAAAAATAAATAAATAAATTTTATTAAAGTCTTCGAAAGACCAAGAAAGGTCTACGAGATTAAAGGGGAACCAAGTACAATGAGCTGAAGGGGTGGAGCCTCCAACCGGACCACAACGCCCAGATAGAAAGATATAAGTAGAAATATAGAAACATTGATACAAGAGACATAGGTGAAGTATATGTCTATCTATCGGGACTCGAGGGGGTCTGCATCCGTGGCAATTTAAGAGCAAAGTCCGATGGAATGATAGTCTGCTGCAGCAAGAGAGATGCAATGGAGCACTGACGGGAATCAATACGTGTGGTCCGCTGTGGTCTCCTAGCGGCAACTCTACGTCAATTGTCACACCTGTTAAGCATGTCGTTGAGGTGATTAATATGGAGGAAATGTCCCTTGTGCATCAATCCGTTGGGCAGGACAGTCGGGACTCATGCTACATGTCGCGGCCCCGTCGTCTCCCTGTAATCAATCGGTCCGTCCTTCGTGTCCGGAAAAAATCCGTGAGCATGCTCTAGGTGGAGTCTGGCTATAGCCCTAATCCCGTCCATGTGTCCTGAGTATATGATCTCTGTATCGAGTCATCTCAAGAAGAAAAGTCGCCAGGCACCTCTAATCAGGGTACAAGAGAAAACTGGATTGTCTCTAAAGAGGCATTGGTAGCGGATTTAATCTCATGCTGATTCAAATACGGTCCTCCGGGGAATACCCTCGGCCCGTCCTCTCTCAATGCGTAGGTGATGTAATGAAACATGGAACTGACTGATCGATATCCGCAAAGAGAGAGTGAAGGAGGTGTATCTGTGTATATCCTGGCGGAGTGATAAAACCCTCCGCTGAAATACGGAGACAGTGGTCCCTTAGAAGCTCGTTGGGTGCCGATCATGTCTTGAAGTATGCAGGTGTAGAAGATCCTCCCGAATAACCTGGTTGCCTGTAAGAGGACAAAGGGGCATCAATACTATACTGAAAGGGAGGTAGTCGATCAACATGGAGGCCGAGACTCTCAAACCATCTGCATGTGCATGCATACCAACATGTCTGATCACCCTAATGTATATACAACCTCTCTTGAATCTATACCCCAAGCCCACACTTGTGAGACTTGTGCGCTTCGTAGGTTAGGCATGACATCTCACAAGTCGCCCTTCAGGACACTTATATACCATGGGATATGCTATGCCGTAACCTATTATTGTTGCCTTTAATTAGTAAGTTGGGAAGGTTCCTCCCTTTTATACTTCACGAGACCCTCCCACCCCATCCATGCAATGTGGTCATACTGACCCACACTCTTGTAAACGAAAAACTTAGGGTTAGTCATACATGCTAACCCCACGTTAGCATTACCCTATATTAGTTTAGGACATAGCATTATCCTACCCTTCTTTTATTTATGAAAAAGAGAACCACTTTAAGTTAACTTCGGCTTCCTATAATTCTTCGTAGCAGTTCCCTTGCTCATAAACCCTAGTACTCGAATTTAAAAATCCCTATGAGGGAACTCGCTTACAATCCATGAAGTGTAACTCTAGTAGCAATCCACTATAATTTTCAGCCATCATGCTCACAAGTAGCCGGCTATCAACAGTTTAAAGCAATTATGCTTCTCAAATTTTGTTAGTGATACTTTATCTTTTGCATCTTTACAGGGAAGGATTGGACTTCTGACGAAAAGATGTGCTTACTAGGTTGATAGCAAGGCCATAGTTCAGCTCTTGGTGAGTCTGAAAAGAGATCTTGTGTTCAAAATTTGGTGCTTGTGAGCACAGGTTGAGCACATGTCCCAGAGCAACATGATTTACTTTCTTGCATGTTGAGTTATGCTAGGACTGCTTTAATGCATTGGTGTTTGTCTTTTTGGAGTGGATATGCCTAGTCAGCACTTGTTGCAGTTGTATGAGTTTTTTAATGAACTCATAGAGAATCTCCCGGAATTTTATTGTTTGTTCTCGAAAGTCTCGAGGTGAGATTTTTGACCTAGGAATCTCCTCGAAGGGTTTGGATTCCACTGGCCTGGGTTAGCTTTTCCGCACACTTGGGAAGCCTCTCAACAAGGTTGAGATGGTTGTGTGATATGAGATAGCTTTATGGAAACTTGACGTGTGGTTTGGCCATAATTGGTGGGGTGTAAACGTAGCTTGACCACTCTTGCATGGCTCTTGGTTCATGAGGTGGACCACTTATACTTGGCAGTTAGAGAGCATATATGATCTTGAAGTATTGGTGGCCTTTTGGATGGACTTGCTCTAGGAATGCTAAATGACTCAAGGAGTCTAGCTGCTAATCCCTGATTGTCAAGAGTGTTGGTTCTCTAATCACTCCATAATAGAAATGGATTACATTTGCTTTTGCAAATTTTGGGTAACCTTTCTTGTATTTGTTTATGGATCTCACGTAAGAGTTTAGGTTGTCCGTTGATAGATCTTGATGGAAGTGAAGGGACTAAAGTCGGGAAGGAGGTTGGTCCATAGGCCTTTGTTGTATCATAGCTGACTATGTGCTACATAGTTAACCATGCCTTTGATTTGGAATTCTATCCAGGTACTCTATCGAAAGTGGTCAGTATAATGTCATCGACAGCGAGATTCTAGACCCCAAAACCTCATAAAATCTTAACTCCTTACTAACTAACAAGAGAGAAATCCATGATCAGCTCTCACAGGTCCCTCCGGAAAAAACCAATTATAATTCTAGGAACAAGGAAAATACTTTTTTGGCCAGCCATGGGAAAGTAGTTCTCACTCTAGGAAAGCATTCATCCTCACACAATTTAAGTCTTTCTCTCACTAGGAAGTAAGCTCACACATGTGCGTACCCATGGTGGGTTCTATGGGAACACCTTCCTTTAAGATGGGAGAAATCGTGTTTCTCAAGATCTTTGGCTCAACTGTTTATACTTCGCATAATGTTCCGTTGAACATGTGGGCCAGTAATGGTGCCACCAAGTCCGAAGCATGTGAAAGATGCTTAGCTACCAATCCTTTGTGGTCATGCGCTCTACCATTTTGAAGTTTCTTAATACCTCTAGATACCATGCCTACTATAAAGTACATGTAGGTAAGTAGTTTGGCAATGGGTCGGTAGGGGAGAGGTGGCATATTAGAGATAGGTATAAGAACTCGACATATGTAACCAATTGGCAGCTGATGGCAGTGGGTGGATAGCTAGCATAATTTTTACCAAGCCTCCTTGTAGTCTGAGCTCAAAAACTACAGTATAATTGGTCTTCTACCTATGCATACTGGGCTCGCTTCTTCCAGCAAATAAGGCGTCAATTAATACACTACACTTACCATTTTCTTGATCCTTACCTAGGTAGATTCGTGTGTCACAACATTCCTCATCATACTGATTGATTTGAGGTACGCTGCCACAAGGAATTGGCAGTGGATTTTCTAGTGCATGGAAAGGATGTAGTGGTTGATGTGTGTAGGACCTCTAAAAGCTACGTTGTGAGTGTAGAAAGAAAGAAAATCTCCAGAAAACCAGCAGAACAATAGCGACACTACCCCTCCATCCGCATCATAGTCACAATGAAATGCATTTCATTGGTAACAAAACATTTCAAACTTGCAACACGTTTCGAAATGTTTCATTACCAATGAAATGTGGAGTACCTATAGCTATATTAACCTAAATCAAAATTTGATATTTAGACTTTGTAATCTACATTCTAGTGTCTATATTACTGATTTTTAAAGTTCAAAGCTCACACTCTGATTTAAATTATCTTCAATCTTCTGTAACAACTAGCTAGTAACAACTTACAGACTAGAGTACTTCCAAAATCATTGGGCATTATATGCATTGTATGAAGGCATTTTGTGATCTCTTAGCTTATTTGAATAGTTTCAACATATTATATGTATGTAGGGAATAAAATTTGCATTTATTAGGACCCAAATATACAAACTGAATTTTTGAAATGCCCTCTATTTTTTTTAAACGTTTTCATGTTTCTAAGTATTGAAACGTTTCTTTGAACTATGATCTGCATCTACTCCAACCATGGGCCAATGGGCAAGCCTCCGTATGGGCGGCCAACCAGAAGAAGTAGGATATCTTCTTCGGCCGCAAACTAGACCATAACGTGGAACGGACATCTAAGTGCACTCTCTAGGCCACCCAATGCCTCTCCCTCAAAGGGATCCACATCGAAGAATCCATCCGAATCCTCTTGTCAATCCGTGTGGTGTGGGAAAATAAGGGCACCTCGTCCACCTGCTCGGCAAGGCTGCCCCTGGAGGACCAAAACCGCTCTCTCCGATCCCACTAGACTTCTCTCAAGGGCCTACCCTCCCAAAGCCAGAGGTGCCATCTAGGGGCATCCTGCTTTGAGATACTGGGAGGGTCAATGTGCCACTCCTTCCCCAAACATCCCACCACTCTGATCATCTGCCAGTGAATCCCATCAAGACTCCCATCCATCTCTGGGCCTCCAAGTCCTACACGAAAAAAACTGGGCTGCATGCTACCTCGTTGCATCATCATCCTCAAGGGAACACCAGTCCGAGAAAACTAGCCCAACCATCTGATGTCCATCCACACGTGAAGTCCCTCTCACCAGGATTCAAGGATAGCTAGGTCAATCTCTCTCATCCAGCCTTGCCTCTGCCTCCATGGGTAATCTGCTCCATCTGCCAAAGGACCCAGGCGGTCCATTGTCCCACTATGCCCAACCAATGTGAGTCCGTCGTCCGAGCATACGCCCCTCCTGATCTCGGATCTCTAGGTGCCAAACAAGGGGTTGACACTTGAACTCCTCTCTTCATTGGGGCTGAGCTCGAATGAGGCCCCCTGCTAATCTCTGCCAGACCCTATGGAGGCTCCTCATCAAGGGGAACCCTTCCTCGTAAGGGGGGCCTCTGAAAAGATCCATTTATGTGAAAGCTACCACTGCGCCCCAGTGCGTGGGGTGTTCTTAAGAAGCCCTCGCTATAAGAGGAGCTTCCAAGGCTCTATGGCAAGATACCTCAGATGTGAGGTTGGTATTGACATTATAGCAGAGCAACAGATCGCCCCAGTCCTTGAGAGTGTTCGACGCAAGCTTCTCTACTGGAGCTTGGCCAAATTCTCCCTAACAGGTCGTGCCTTAGTGGCAAACTAGGTCCTTCTTACCATGGCCTGGTGTATCTTCCTGGTGTTTTCACATAGGGTGCATTGGGCAGCTTTGACGGTTGGTTCGGAACTTCCTTTGGGCAGGCTCAGATGGCACGACGAACACTAGAGTCCGGGTTGCTTGGCAGACGGTGATCATGCCGCAGGCACTGGGAGGCTTGGGTATCATCGATCCAGAGATGCAAAGCAGAGCCCTCTTGGGCAAGTTGGTTGTTTGCGGCCTCACACCAGGTGTCTAGCCTTGCAGTATCCATCTGAACCCAAAGTCGCTCCCCCACTCACAAATCTCATGTGTCTCCTCAAAGCCTGTGAAGAAACCTATGGACTTTGTCCAATTGATCTGTGCACCCGAGGCCTCACAGTAGATAACCAAGGCTCCCCTGACTCTCTCCAAGCTCGTCGTGGTGCCCTCTACATACAGGACCGTGTCATCTGCAAACTCAGAGTCCAGCAGCTCCTCCTCCTGCCTAATTGGGAGCCTCAATCCTGTGAGGCCTGCCACCTGTGATCTCAAGTAGTAGCCCTGTTGGTAAACTGAAAGAAAAGAGTAGAGTGGACACAATTTCAGAATACTTGCATATAGAATGAAGAAGAGTGAGGTCCTTATGTAGGCACCTCTTACATGCTCACTGACATCACTGATGACTTCAAAGCTCCACAATCATCTCCTCAATCTGCTCCTAGATTCTCTCAATCATCCTATGTGGCTTACCACCACCTAACTGTGCTTATGGGCACCTAATTATGCCTCTAGCACTCACACATAGAAACCAAGGTGTGCCTGAGGCATACATCTTGAGATATCCCAACAAACCCCCCCTCAAGGGCATGCCTCAGGCTATGTCAAGGATACAACTAGCACAAGGTGTCTCAATGCCATCTCATGGTGGTCATGGATCTATCAATAGCTAGGATCTCAAGCTAGCAAGGGTTCCCATGGGTGTAAGGTAAACAAAAGGGATACAAAAAAACCTTCCAATGGTTATCTCCCCTGCATGTACATGCACACAATGTCTAGAGGAGGTACCATGGAGCAAAACACATACACATGGCCTACATCATAAGGTGACCAGAGGTGTTTACAAAACACACAAAACACAATAGTTTATTTCATTCATTTTGGAGGACTATCCAGGCTGAGTACCTTGACTCAACATAAAAAAGAGAGATCTGGAGCATACATAGAGATGATTTAAAATGCATAATCTTCAAAGGATGCCTCATCTTGTGGAGGCACATCAACTGAAAGTAGATTGGCATTTTCTATCTTTGCTTTGGCTCTGCAAAACTTCTCATGATGATTGTTTTTGCCACAGTGTTTGCATGGATTGATTTTGAAGCAGTCCTTTGAAAGGTGATTTGCCTTCCCACAATGATTGCAAGGTGAAAACTTGCCCTTCTGGATTTTTATAGCATAAGCTGTGTCATTGCCTTTCCTGAGCTCCATGTGCCTTTCTTCTTCTTGGAGAGCAGAGATAATACCTTCAAGATTAGGATTAGGAAGATTTTTCAAAGTGGTAACAATATGATCATAATCTTCAGGCATACTCTTAAGCAACACTGCCATAGCATCATCTGTAGTGATAGGAGAGTTGATAGAAGCAAGTTGAGTCATAAGACTCCGCATGTAATTGACATGGGCAGCCAAAGCAGTGCCACTGACCATCTTCAATTAAAAGAAAGAGATTTTAAGTGATAATTTTGAGATGTGAGAGCTAGCACCAAAAATCATGTCAAGCTTATGCCAAGCTTCTGAAGGAGACTCTAAGTCAGTGAATATAATCATCTCCTAAAGCAAGAGCAATGATACCATATGCTTTCTCCTCTCTAGCAGGATCCCTTGCAGGGAGTGTCGGAGCTGAGGATTCTCCAGCATTGGAGGATGTAGAAGAAGAAGTTGAAGTTGGTTTGACAAGTCCCCAAAGGTTTTCCCTCATCAATGCAAATTTCACCTTCATCTGCCATGTGTGGAAGCCCTTTCCATTGAACTTATCTATATTCAATATGGTAGCCATGAGAGGGTCTAACCCAGGTATTGGGTAGTGTCTTCTCTCTTACAAGGCTAGAATAACAACTGAAAGGCTTCCAAATATAAGCATTTAATGTAGCAAAGACTAGCAACCAAAATTCAATCAATGATGCTTTTTCTTACATGCTTCATAGAGGTGGCTAAAATGAAAGCTTTCCAATCAAAACCAGGTATAGCAACTCAAAGTAAAGTTGAAGCCACAGTTGTACTGATGTTATTGAAAACTTCAAAAACTCAGAAATGCTAGAGTAGCATCTTATGTAGCATCACTCTCAAAAACTTGTCAAAACTGTCAAAATCAAAAGACTGAACTTGGAGGGCTTGAATCTCACTCTCCAGAGCAAAGAAAAAGGGGGTTTCTGAGGCAAAAGAAAGCTTATATGAAAGCTTATATACCACAAAAGGTCCACTGAGGAGAAGGGCCACAAAATCGCGTCAAGGTGCCATAGCTTGTCTCTCCATTTTCGACTGGTTTTTCTCTATTTTCAGCTTGAATATGCAGCCATTACTGCTCAAATTTCAGCACAGGATAGCTCTAGGTATGGAGAAGCTCCCTCTGAAAGGAATTAGAGAAGCATGGAGCATTCTCAGAGAAAATGCAAGAAGAAGGGTCGATGATCTGCGTGAAATGGCGACGAACAGAGGCGACAATTCGTTGATTCCTTGTAGCCAAGGGTTCGCCCCTTCGAGGTGTATCTCCAACAGGAAGGGTGTGGAGAATGGTAGAGAAAAGGAGGAGAACAGGCTTAAGCAAGTTTTGGGAAGAAGAGGTGGTGAAGAAGAAGATGGAGAAGAAGATGATGATGTGGCAGAAATGGGATCAAGGGGGATCAAATGGCTCTGATACCATGTTGGTAAACTAAAAGGAAAGAGTAGAGTGGACACAAATTCAGAATACTTGCATATAGAATGAACAAGAGTGAGGTCCTTATGTAGGCACCTCTTACATGCTCACTGACATCACTGATGACTTCAGAGCTCCACAATCATCTCCTCAATATGCTACTAGATTCTCTCAATCATCCTATGTGGCTTACCACCACCTAACTGTGCTTATGGGCACCTAATTGTGCCTCTAGAACTCACACATAGAAACCAAGGTGTGCCTAAGGCATACACCTTGAGATATCCCAACAAGCCCAAAGCCTCCTCCACAAACAAGAAGAGGAAGGGAGCGAGGGGGCAGCCTTGGCAAACCGAGTGAAAGAGAGGAAAGGCCTCACCTGTGTGTCCTCCAGACTGCTACACAAATCCAACGAGACTACCGTTGGAACACGATCCCAAACTACCTCCCGAGCCACAAGACAACTGAAGTCATCCTCTCTGTCTCAAAGAGCTGGCTATAGAAACCTGGTTAAGTCTAAAATCTCCTGCGGGTCGTGTGCATGATGCCTTGCGGATTTGGAAGACACTGCAATTACGTTCCTGCTGATCGGGGCCCAGTGGTCTTAAAAAACTACTTCATCATCTTGTTCCCTTGTTGTACCCACCGGGCCCGAGAAGAGTGATAGGAGAACTCAGCCCGTCGAATCTCGTGTCCTGGAGCTCAAGGTGAGTGCTCTCAAACCTGTCACTAAGCCACTGAGATCCTAGGTCCTGCTCCCTAAGCCGCTCTAACGAGGCGAGGTCTCTCCTCAATGCCTGCTCGCGCTCCTGAAGAGCCCTCCTCTGCCTGAGGGCACAAACCTGCAACTCCTCACTGCTCCTCTGGATCACATCAGCCACCCATGAAGCCCAGCCCTCGCATGGTGCCATCTCTGACTACTGCCAAATCCCTATCATGACCTATTGAATCTCCTCATCCTGCAAGTCCTCTGGAATGTGGACCTCCTTTTGGTAAAGACCTCTGTGGGCCTGCTCTAAGTGAAGTACTACTGGAGAGTGGTCTGACATCGTGGTACCTGCCAAAATCCCAACAGAGCCGGCTCTATGTAATGCCCAATCCCCAACGTAAAAGTGGTCTAGCCTCTCAAGCACTCCATCATGTCTCCTTTGTCCAAAAGAGAAGAGGAGGCGGCTAGATATTCTACTGAAATCTGGCTCTCGCGCCACGGGTCTCTGCCACTGATCATGAAAATGAACTCCTCCTAGGTGCTCTGCTCTGCTACTGACATCTCAGAGAAGGAGACGCCACCCTATTTGTCCTCCCCAAACTCCAGGTTATTAAAATCCCCTCCAACAATCTAGGAATCTACATCCAGAAGACACTCTGAAAGCCTCCTCCAAAAGGCCAAACGGTGCTATTTGCACACTGGGGCATACACGTTCAGGATCCCAATCCTAGACTCTCCCATCCTAACTTGAGAGTGCTCTCAATGGAAGCAAGAACGGAAGAAGGAGAGAGAGAGAAACAGAGAGCCACACAAGTTTTGGTGGGAGCAGAACCACCCTAATCTTCTTTTTCATTCATTTATATATGTGTTTGAGTATTGTACATAACCGGGGTAAAGGCACAGTGACCTTTAACCCCCACAACCTCCCACTTAAAGGACAATGTGCCTTTAAGGGAGAACAACCAGTGAGCATACTATCCAATGCCCATTAATACACGACAATACTCAAACCGCTGACTAGGTAGACTCTTCGTCAGCATATTTGCAGGGTTATCATCTATATGAACCTTGACAAGCTCTATGCGCTTGTCCTCAAGTACCTCCCTGATGAAATGGTACCTGACCTCAATGTGTTTGGTCTTTGCATGAAAGACCGGATTCCGTGCTAGCTGAATAGCACTCATGGAATCACTATGCAATGTCGGTACACCTGTATGAATCCCCAAATCTCCCACTAGCCGATCAAGCCATATAGCCTCCTTGCAACCCTCTGTGGCTGCAACATACTCAGCCTCTATGGTAGACAAAGCAACGCACTTCTGTGCGCGAGACATCCACGACACTGCACCACCTGCAAAGGTGAACACATAACTAGAAGTGGATCTCCTACTATCCACATGCCCTACATAATCTGAATTTGTGTACCCAAGTACACGCATGTCTCCTTTACCAAAGTAGATGCACATCTCCTTGGTACCCTTCATGTACCTCATGATGCACTTAACTACCTCCCAATGCCTCTTTCCTGGATTAGCCATATACCAGCTAACAACTCCCACTGCAAATGCAATGTCTAGTCTAGTAGCTATCATAGCATACATAAGACTCCCGACTGCTAATGCATAAGGAACCTTGGCCATCATGGCCCTCTCCTCATCTAATTTGGGACTATCTGTATGACTCAGTTTCACATATGGAGGCAATGGAGTACTCACTGCCTTCCCCCCCTCCATATTGAAACGCTGCAATACTTCTGTAACATACTCTTTTTGTGAAAGCCAAAGGAGTTTCCTACTCCGATCATGCGTGATGCGCATACCAAGAATATGACCTACAAATCCCAAATCCTTCATATCAAAGGCCTCATGCAACTTGGCCTTTAATGCATCTAGCTCATAAGTATTCTTGCTAGCTAATAGTATATCATCCACATATAGTGCCAAGATTATCAGGCTATTATCCTTAGCCCTTTTAGTGTAGAGGCAGTGATCAATTTCACTCCTTCTAAAACCCTGGGACCGAATGAAAGCATCAAACTTCTGGTACCATTCTCTAGGCACTTGCTTAAGACCATAGAGACTCTTCTTCAGCTTGCAAACTAAATGCTCTTTGCCCTTTTCTTCAAAGCCTTCCGGCTAAATCCCCATGCAAGAAAGCTGTCTTGACATCCATCTGCATAAGCTCCATATCCTCTGTTGCCACTAGTCCAAGCATGCATCTAAGTGTGGTCATCTTCACTACTAGAGAGAATATCTCATCAAAGTCCACACCCTTCTCTTACTTGAACCCTTTAGCGACCAAATGGGCCTTGTACCTAGGCACATCATCACCTGTGACCTTCATTTTGTAGACCCATTTACATGGCAATGCTTTCTTTCCATGTGGCAAAGAAACCAAGTCCCAAGTCTTATTCTTCATAAGTGAACTCATCTCTGATTGCATAGCATACTCCCACTTGCGTTGATCCTCACGCATCATAGCCTCTCTGTAGCAAGAAGGCTCCCCGCAATTAGTAAGCATCACATAGTCTACCCCTAGAACAAACCTATCAGGCAGTCTAGACACTCTAGATGATCTTCTCAAGGGCATTTTAGCTCTCAACACGGTTGACTACGAGCACACTCGTGGAGCCCGTGCAACTCATTAGGATGGGGATGCAAAAAACAAGGCTCTCCTATGAGTGGGTGCATGTTCTAGAAAGACTACTTTATGTGACTGCCAGGGGTTTGGAGGGCGAGTAGTCCATGTTTGTACATCGACGTACTAAGGTGGACACCGGCTCAATGCCAATCTTCCATGCCCACGTCATCATGAAGGAGACTTCCACCCCAAACAACTTTGCACACTTCTAGAGTGGCCAATAGTATGCCTGATCAACCTTTGCCTCAAGCGGCAATCTGATAACTCCTATAGCCAAAACTACACGTTGGCTTCTCTCGAGTGAAGCCCAGCTGAAAATTCACCTCCGCACCATGGGTGTAACAAAGGTCCAGTCCCTGTCGCCCCATCCACTTGCCCATCATGCGTGAAATATGATCTCCCATAATAGCATCAAACACCAATGGGGACCAGTTCTCCAACCCTATGGATGCGAATAAGAATCTCCAAACTAGGTGTGTGTGGGAGCCCACTATGCTGATCGAGCCCCCTTTTCGTGGCTGTAGGACCACAAGGGTTACCTCTAGGGGTAGAGGGTAAGAGTCAGGAATCTCCAAATAATTCCAAGGTCCCAATCTCCAGAAGTCCTACGGTAAGGGACGCCCAGGCTAGAGATTGGGAGCTGCTAGCCGGGAGGATGAGCCCCTTCCCTGACTGGGACCGGATGCTGCGGTGAGGAAGTTGAAGGAGACGTCATCTTACCCTTGCCGGCTGGCAAGGGTGTTGAGGCAGGGGAGGGGTGGGAGGCTGAAGAACCTACTAAGGAGATTGAGGGGGGGGTGAAGGGGGAAGGGGGAGGCGGAGGTAGGGGGCGGGTGGTGAGGGTGACCATAGCAAGGGGAATCCAGGAGCGAGAGGGGGGAGTGGAGAGGGAGCGGGATCTTGAGAAGGAGGGGGGTGGGGGGGGAGTAGGGGCAACCACAGGCCCCCCTGCTGATCAAGCTCGCCGGGGCTCTGGTCTCGCTCCTCCTCAGCCGCTGTCGGGCTAACACCGCAACTTCCACCGTCGCAGCATCAGGAACTCATGAGGCTCACTGTTGATGCAAGGGTGAGTGCGGATGTTGAGCCTAGATTACGAGAGGATCCTCTGGCTGGGTAGTGGCCCCTTCTGCAGGGGGAGGTGGATCTCCATGCAAGGGCTCCTACTGCTGCTCCTCCTCAGGTGCCTCCTCTCCCGGGTGAGCAGTCAATGACTATGGAAAGTTGCTCACAAAGGGCAACGGCACATAGTAGTGGCACAGGGTTCGTAGCATAGTTGGCAAGTTGCTTAAATGTGCATATGGAAAGGGGGAAATGCACTAATGTGCCTCGTTCACATATTCATGCAGATGTGCAACAATAGTCCTTGGAAGCCTCCTTCAAAGCAAAACACATCAAGTAAAAAACAATTGGAGCATGGCAGCCATAGAAGGTTGGGTGGGCAAAGAGGCACAAGTAGCAAAGTTGCTTGAGGGAGAGAGGAGAAAGAGTGTGGGATGGATGGAAAAGTGCCCATATCCCCAAAGAGTAGAGGATCAGTCTTATTTGCAGGTGTACTATTTTGCCAAATGCTTTGTTGAGGATATGAAAAATAAAGGTTGCTTGATAGCAAAAGGGAAAAAGAAGGGCCGGATGTTTACGTTGGATGTGAACATGCCTGAATTGAGTGCAGCAATAGTTGCACATGGGACCAGTGTAGTTGCAAATATTGATATCTGGCATAAACGCATTGGTCATGTTAATGTATAGTGACTTAAATTAATGTAGGCCCAAAACATTGTTGCAGGATTGCCTAAGTTCAAGGTTGCAGAAATGCATAAGGTATGTGAAGCCTGTCAATTTGGAAAACAGGCAAGGAAACCATCTCCTAGACATGTTCAAGAGAGTAAGAGGCCATTGGAATTAATCCACTCTGATGTGTGGACTACTAAAGCTGCATCTATTGGAGGTTGTCATTATTTAATCACTTTTATTGATGACTACAGCAGAAAAGTTTGGGTGTATTTTATGAAAAAGAAAAGTGAAGTGTTTGGGCATTTCAAAGCTTTTAAAGCTATGGTTGAAAAAGAAACATGCCTATAAATAAAATGCCTAAGGTCAGATGGAGGGGGAGAATACCTCTCAAATGAGTTTGCAAGGTTCCTGTAGGAGCATGGCATAAAGCAACAATATTCATGCAGTCATACCCCACATCAAAATGGACTTGCAGAAAGGAAAAATAGGCATATTGGAGAGGTATCTCGTGCCATGCTCAACGAAAAAGACGTGCCAGATTATTATTGGGCTAAAGCAGTTGCTACAACAGTCTACATAATGAACAGGACTCCCACTGCAGTAATACATGGCATGACGCCAGAGGAGAGGTATACTGGTAGGAAACCAAATATTTCTCATTTGAAAGTTTTTGGTTGCATTGCCCATGTTCATGTGCCAGATGAGTTGAGATCCAAGTTGGATCCAAAAGCTGAGAAGTGCATCTTTATTGGTTATTCTCTGCAGCAGAAAGGTTATAGATGCTATAACCCTTCTACTCGTAAGTTTATAGCGAGTAGGGATGTTGTTTTAATGAGATGAGCAGCTGGTATAAACCAGTAAATGTGACTGATGATGTAGATGCACAAAATGGTAATGCTGCACAGAATTCGCAATAGCAATCACAAAATATTAGTGGACCTGTAGTGTCCTCTAGCAGTGGTTCACATACTTTGCCATGGACAAGCAGATTGAGATCAGAAGGATCTCCTCAAAGCAATGTAGATAGTGGTATGCAAGTATCATAAAAAGGAAAAGAGAAAGTAGATCAACCCATGGTTTATGTGAATGTAGGTCACTCTTATGTAAATGGTGAATCCAGTGGCTTAGAGCAAAGCCTTGATGATGAGTTGGGTATTCCTTCTATTGTTACACCTGGAGTAAGGAAGACCAGGGATGTTTTGAGAGCACCTAGAAGTGAGCCTATTTTGCATAGGTCTACCAGAGCTAGGTATCCTGTGGATAGGCTGAAATATGATGGATTTACAGCCATTCACTATGCCTATATGGTCAAAGTGATACAGGAACCAGAACCTACTTCTTTTGAGCAAGCCATGGGAAAAGAAAAATGGGAGAAAGCCATGGATGAAGAAATGGATGCCTTGGAAGCAAATGCTACATGGGAATTGGTGCCTTTGCCTAAAGACAAGAATGCAATTGGCTGTAATTGGGTTTATAAGGTGAAGCACAATGCAGATGGTTCTGTGAGCAGATACAAGGCAAGATTAGTTGTCAAGGGGTATGCACAGACATATGGCATTGATTATGAAGAAACATTCAGTCCGGTTGCAAGGATGGCAACCATAAGAGCAATCATTGCTATGGCTACATCAAAGGGATGGTCTTTACATCAGATGGATGTAAAGAATGCCTTCTTGCATGGTGATTTGCAAGAAGAGGTCTTTATGGAGCAACCACCAGGTTATGTTCATGCTGTTCATCTTGAGTCTGCAAGTTTGTTTGCAGGTTGAAGAAAGCCTTGTATGGCTTGAAGCAAGCACCTAGGGCATGGTTTGACAAGATAGGACAGTATCTTGTCACTATTGGCTTTCAGATTTCCAAGGCAGATTTCTCACTTTATGTGAGAAAAACAGAGAAAGGTATTATGCTGCTTGTTATTTATGTTGACGATTTGATCATCACAGGTGATAGTGATGAAGATATCCTTCATGTGAAAATGCTATTGAAGCAGAAGTTTGAGATGAAGGATTTGGGAGAGCTGCATTAGATCACCAAGTGGGATATGGCTCTTGCCTTTGCTGTCATTGCTATGGCTACATCAAAGGGATGGTCTTTACATCAAATGGATGTAAAGAATGCCTTCTTGCATGGTGATTTGCAAGAAGAGGTCTATATGGAGCAGCCACCAGGTTATGTGCATGTTGTTCATCCTGAGTTTGTTTGCAGGTTGAAGAAAGGCTTGTATGGCTTGAAGCAAGCACTTAGAGCATGGCCTGACAAGATAGGACAATATCTTGTCACTATTGGCTTTCAGATTTCCAAGGCAGATTTCTCACTTTATGTGAGAAAAACAGAGAAAGGCATTATGCTGCTTGTCATTTATGTTGATGATTTGATCATCACAGGTGATAGTGATGAAGATATCCTTCATGTGAAAATGCTACTGAAGAAATGAATCTTTATGCTTTGGGGTCTAACTTCGTCCTCTTCTCATCAGGAGTGTGCACATATGCAATAAAAGCAAAGACCTTTAGATGTGAAATGTCTAGCTTTCAGCTTGTGTACTTCTCCTTTGGTGTCATTCCATGTACTGATGTAGTGAGGATTCTATTCATAATGTAAATAGCAGTTGTGCTACTACTTCAGTCTAATAATAATCTTTTCATTTGACATTGCATGGGGAACTTCTGCAATATGTCTATTCTTCCTTAATACAACGCCATTTTGTTGAGGGGTAGATGTGCATGAGTATTTTCTATGTATGCCTTGCTCTTGGAGGTAATCATTTGAATACATCAAAAAAATATTCTCCCCCTCCATCTGCTCTTAGCGGTTTTTTTGGTAGCCTCTTTTCTTTTTCCACCATTGCTTTAAAAGCAAAAAATTATTGAACACCACTTCATCATGAAATACACCCACACCTTTCTTGTGTGGTCATCAATGAATGTCACATAGTATTTGCATCCACCCATGGATGCTTCTTTGGTAGTCCATACATCAGAGCAAAGGATTTCCACCGGTCTCTTACTTACTTCGGCATCATGTGGAAATGGATGCCTTACCTGTTTACCCAATGATAGACCTCACAAACTTTATGCATATTGTTCATCTGAGCTTTGGAAATCTTGCCGCAATATTCTAGATCTGCATCTTCTTTAGCCCCACTGTATATTCACATGGCCAATCTGGTTATGCCAAATGACCTTCTCAACCATCTGTCCAGCACAAAAACTAGATTTTTTGTTATATTTGGGACATGAAGTACAATAGCCAAGTACTCTATCTTGCCATCTTGCATAGGTAGCGTCGCCTTCCAAACATGTGCAATAGGATGCACAATATCATCCCTAGTTTCCATATATCTTGGTCTCTCTAGCTTTTTCATCTTTGTAAACCATCATCAGCCATGGTCATGTGGTTAGAGGCTCCAAAATTGGCATACCATACATCTCACGTCATAACAAAACTTAGTTGCATCATAACCAAACGTTGATTTCTGGCATCATCATGTTTGCTAGATGATGCGTAGTTGCCTTGCTACAACTTTCTACTTCTCACATCATTCTACTTCTTATAGCATTCCTTAGCCATATGGACTTGTTTCCCATGATAGAGGCATTTTGTTGTACTGTTTGTTTGTTGGTTCCTTTGCATTTTGCATTGGCCTCTTTGGGTCCCCCATAATACTAATTATCCTATGGTTGTTGTTGGCTCTGATTTCCATACCATCTGCCTAGATGGCCACCCCGCATCTAAATAGAAGGAAGTCTCAATTGACTTCGTATGGATGTACTGCCTCCATTTCTTTGCTCTTCAGAGAAATTAGTTTTTGGAAATAAGGAAAATACTCACGAACTCCATAGATGTTCAGAACTCCATAGATGTTCCATAGATCATTCAAGGTCACAGACACTAGGTTATCATTGTCACACTGGTGCTCCAATAGAAGAAGTAATCATATTTATCATCATTTGGCAACTCTTTCTCTTGCTGCTCAATTTGTCGATGAAGAAAACTAGAACTTATAGGCTTTGTTACACATCTACCATGCTTTGAAACTTTGAAAAACTTCTTTCTAATTGGTCAGACTTGTTGTCCGCCTCTTTGGGCTGCTTGCTGTCAGTCGGACTCCTATTAGACTGCTTGATGTCAAACTCCAGTCGAACTGATGTTAGAGACTCCTATCAAATTGCTTGATGTCAGACTCCAGTCGGACTTATGTCTAACTATTTGTACTGAATGTGATCTGAAACATTTGCATCCATTTGATTATGAGCAGAAATCATTGAATTATCATTGCGATTCTTACCAGTATCTTTGAAATTTGAGTCAGAATCGGAATTATTGTCCTCTTCATGCCCATATTCAGAGTGTAGAATCTGAACTCTTTGTTGAAGCTCAGCAATCTCATGAATATGCTGATTTGATCTCCAATTACCTTTGTGAAATTTGATATGCCAAGATTTTTCCTTCTCGAGTAAAACTAAATATTTGGAAAATTTATCCAAGAGCTTTCTGACCTTTCGATCAAACTTTGCCTCACATAAAGTAGAAAAGATTTCATAGAACTTGTCATCCAAAACTGAAGAACAATATTTCCTCCGATGACTGGGTTGTTGGCAATGCTTACCAAAATTGAGATAACAATTCTTTTCCATGTGATCAGAATTTGAAGACATCACACAATGCATCCTCTCACACTTCTTTTGCTTTGAATTTCCCATGATAGGATTGGTAAATGAGAAAAATAGAGATAATTGTACCTTTGATGATGCTTCAGACTGATCAGGCTTTAGAACTTGTCCATTGAAAAACTGTGTCGGACCGTCTTCCGACAACTGAACACAAGTCAGAGCTCAATCCGACAAGCAAATCTTTTCCACTTCAAAAATCTAAAAACATATACTAAAAGCTTATACAATTTAGAATCATGTCATCAAGTCGGATTTGAAATAACCAATTAGAAATAGGAGAACAATGATCAGACTTCTGTCGGACCACACAGTCGGACTGTTTCCTATCAGAGCAAGTCGGACTTCTATCGGACTGCACAGTCGGACTGTCTCCCTGCAAACCCAAAGATCAAAAACTGCATCCACTTGTGTGACATACATTCCCTTTGCTTGGAATTTGATGTTGAAAACTCAGCTTGCACTTCAGATAATCTAGTTAAGACTTCAACCTTTGTTTTAAGCTTGAGATGAGAGGCGGATTCTAAAATGATCTCTAATTTATGTTTGACTATTGCTCAGTCCAAAGATTGAAGATTTTTCCAACTTTACTTTCAAATGATCCGATCTACTATATGGTTGAATGACACAATGACTACCCAAAATAAAGAAATCTTACTCCTCCTGAAATGTTCTTGCTTTAGAGGAGAATACTTTGTCTTTTGCATCCATTTGTGTGTGGAAAAGCGAGCAGATTGTAAACCAAGAATGACATCAGATTTGCACCTCCATGGGCAATATTGAAGAGACACAAATTTCCAAGAATCAAATCTCTTGTACAGCAATAGGCCATCATACTAGCAGCTTTTGTCTTCTCTATCTATCATGAATTTGAGAAGGAACAATCCTCCTTTTCAAGGATCACTTGAATCTCCAAGCATGAGCCACTCTAAAAATGCCCAAAACAGACAATTGTAACCATCTTGAATCAGATTTTAAATTATGCAAACGTGTAGAGCTTGTTTTGATCTTCATTTTGAGCACTAGAACACCCCAAACAGACATCAGATGCTCAAGTTAGGGCCAAAATACTAAAAACTCTCCATATCACAGGCAGAATGGAATGAAAATCGAACTACACTCGAAAATGGTTCTACCACCCATGCGACCTTTGATTCTCTTCATGACCATCTTGCTGAAGTTTCCAGATCTTTCTACTTCTTTGCAACCCAATGCTGGGGGTACAAACTGAGGAGGATCCACATTCGCCCTTGAAATTAGCCACCACAGTTCAACAGAACGTCGAAAACAGGTAGAATTTTTGTCACATCTTGCAATAGCCATAGCTTTTTATGGAGAACTCGGATTAAGACGAAATAAAAATATAAAAAGTTGCTCTTGAGGTCGTCTATAGCTTTGATGAAGACAAAAACTCAAGATTCTACGCTGAACTTTAGATATAAGCATCCGACTATGTAAAATGCACCACACAACAAAGGGTAGCTAAATTTGGGATACCCCAGACCACATGGCTCTACTACATGATCAAAAATTGTAGAAGTCAAGTAAGGCAAAAGCAATTTATGTGGTTTTTGGAGAGTCTTGATTATATGACAGAGGCAAATTATTCTCTAATTCTTTCTGCTAAAAATAGACATAAATATAATTGGTCCTTATCATTCATGCCAGAATCATGGGTGAACTTATGGGTAAGGAAGCGTTATGTAGTCTAAATTGAGATAGATGGTTGGATTTTTTGCATAAACTTTGCTCTAGGCTCATTCCTTGCAGCCATATGGCCACAATCCACCAAGATGCAGCAAGACCTGATTATTTGCTCGTGCCCTTGGAGTATTTGTAGGATCGCTAGATGTGTTCAGGGTACATTCAGCCCTGAACATTTTAGAACTTCACCTTTCCAACAATAACCTGCAACAAGCATAAGCATACACAATCGGCGGATCATAGTCGAAAGACAAAGAGCAATCCAAATATAGTTTCTCATCAAAAACGGCATTCAACATTGGAACAGAAGCAAAAGCTACCTTCCCATTCAGGAAAATGGACAAATGTCCTCTTGATTCGCATATGATCTACCTTGAGCTTGCCAAAAGGAAATATGCAGGCTGAATACAGTCAGACAGAAGTCTGGCTATTACATATCAAGAACCCATTACAAAGAAGATGGAGTTATAACTACCCACTATGGTTCTTTTAACTACCACTCATGTATATGACTTGTGACCTTCCAACTTCCACATGACTTTGACTTAGCCTAGGTGCCTAAATACCCCTCAACATTGAATAGTGATGGGGCACTTGATGACATGGTAATTAGTACTAATGTGGCAGTCGGTGCTGATGTGGTAATTCTAACAAGATGGGCTGATATGGCAAAAGACTTGGATTGCTAATGTGGTAGGTGATGGGGTTGTGATGATGTGACTGTGCTTATGTGGCACTAGTGACATGTCAATTTGATATGGCATTGGTGATGATGTGGTAGCTTTGCTAAGGTGAGAGATGAGGTACCACATGGAGGATAAGCTGATCCTTGTGGGAGTGTCATGCGTCGCAAGCCGAGCCAAGGGTTGTGATGATAAGGTTCTACTCTCATTCCACTTTGATTCCATCGGAATCCACTCTAATTCCAACAAAATCCACTCTCATTCGGATAAGGTTCCACTCTGATTCCACTCTAATTCCATCAAAATCCACTCTGATTCGATCATAATCCACTCTGATTCCATCAATCCACTCTGATTCCATCGAAATCCGCTCTGAATCCACTCCATCGGAATCCACTTTGATTCCAATCGAATGGAATCCACTCTGGTTCCATCAAAATCCACTCGGATTCCAATGGAATCCACTCTGATTCGACTCCATGAGAATCCACTCTAATTCCATCAGAATCAACTCTGATTACATCAGGATCCACTCATCAGAATCCAAAAAAGATTCCATAATGGGTCACAATTTCTATCTTATTTTAGGTCGGGTAGATGCAGAGTTGATCTGGGAATTGCATCCCATTTGGTGCTCTGTGTGGCTAATGAAGAAACTTTGAAGTCGTCTGTTGTTAGTTTCTTGGCCCGATGGAGAAGCTTATGTGTCGTTGGAGTATGGTCCTTTGAGTCGTTGTAGCTTCAGTTGTAGATATGTGACCACATTGGAGTCCTGTGGGTCATGGGCTAGAGCTTTGTTAGCTGGAAGAGGGAGCTGCTGCAGCTAGTTGGGGGCATGGCTATGGCTCATTGGGGTTTGCTTATAGTTCTTTGGGTTATGGTTTGAAGCTGGAGCCGTTCATTGTTGCAGTTTAGGGCTCTTTTTTGTCGCTTTTCATGAATTCTCAAATGTCGGTGCTATTGGGGCATTGTGTCGTTGCTGTTGTGGGCTAGCTCTTGGGAGTTGACTCCGTCATGCTAGAGTGTGGCACTTCATTTGGTCATTTTTGTTTGTGGGCTGGTCGTTTCGTTTGCAAGCACCTGTGTGTCAGCATTGTTTATGCTTGTTGCATGCCAGTCGCGCTATGTGTAGCTTTAGTGCATGATTGCTAGCTCATGCCTGTCTCGTTGCCTCACTTGTTGTAAAACTTCTTGAAGTGAGCCACTGAGTTTGTAGCTTTGTAGAGCTTAGTTGCTTGTTGTAGAATAGGTTGTTATGGAGATGGCCTTGTCACCTATTGGTGTTTGCAAGAGCTCGTCGTTGAAGCTCAATGTTGGCATTTGTTGGAGTCAAGGCTATCAGTTTTTTTGGTCGAGGAATTCATTTTAGAAGCAATCTCTCTTTTCTGTCAAGATCTCTCTCTTTTTCTCTAAACTTACTCAAATAGAGTTTCTCAATGAACAAAATTGAGTTCTTTCACAAAAATGAAGAACTCTCACTCTCTCTCACAATAGAAATCTCTCAAGAGAATGGAAACCTCTCTCAATGAATGCAAAACTCGCTACCATGAGCAAAAATCCCTCTCTCACATGAATCCTCACAAAGAACTCAAGCAAAGAATAGAAATCCTTCATGTAGAATGGACGGAAGGTCTCTCACCGAAAGAGAACAGAATGAACTTACAATCACTCCAGAACTCTCAATCGCTTAATCTCTCACAAAGATTGTGATGCCTCAGCGGAAAACAAGGGAGAAGAGAGGAGATGAGTGGAGGTGAGGAGAGAGGGCACAGCTAGAGAGCACACCACAAATGGCTATACACTAGATTTAGTTGAAAATAATGAATATATACAAAGTCCTTTACGGTTAGGGTTTCCAACCTTTTCCTTTTTAGCACTCTTTTGTGTTAGTGCTATGCACAATATGGAACATGATGTTGAGATGAATCCTCAACCTCATCCCCGCCCCCCCCCCCCAATCCCCAAGACACCATAGCACAAATCAAAGTTTACCTTGTCTCTTTTATGACTACTACGTTAATCAAGATCTTTTATATTGCAATTCAAAAAAATTCATTAGGTTTTCATTAGTTTACAAGAATACATAGTAGCACAACTAAATGTTTGAATACAATGTACATTATAAGCCCATTATCATCCCATTGCATAATGTGCACATCGTAGGTGCCTCCATGCTCATTTGCAATTTTAAATACACAATATTTTACAGGCTTGATAGTCATCTTAAGCAATGGAGTTGCACACATTTCCTTTGCACTTGTAATTCACTTGGCTATCTCCTTCAAGATTCCATGTCTCCATTTTGGTGGATCTCATAGCATTGGTCTCTGCATGACTACTATGATTCTATTCCAAAAGGACCTTTAAGGCTATAAGAGTGGATGCTATGGTATTTGGCACACCTAAAGACACCACTTCAACCCATGAATCCAACTCTTTTAAAACTACATATCTCAAAAGATGTGATATTCATTCCATCGTCAAACTTCCAATACAGTGGAAGAACTAGTAGCGCGGGTGGTGCAAGATATTCTGATTGACATTCCAAATATGCTCCCAATCATCAACACAAAACCATGTCCATTGTGTTTTGGCTCCTCCTAGCCTACAGTGATTCTGTTCTGAGAAGAAACACGGAGCCATTGTCCCTCAAGCACTTCCTTCAATATATCGATCACACTTGGTCTTCTCATCTACTACGAGGCCAAAGCATTTCACCTTTGAATGGAGTGTTGTTCTTCATAGTGCCCACATCAAATGGCCGATAGCCTCCTTTAAAATGCTAAGGGTCACCTCTCTCTATTGTCCAAGACCTCTGCCATCCCATTTTGTTGTGCTTCCCCTACCTGGTCACTTGGGTTTGTCTACCTTCATCATTTTCCTAGCTTCTTCATCATTTGCAAATTTAATTTTGCATGGTCTTCCTCTAGGAGTTTGCTATCTTGCTTGCATAACATACTTAGGCTTGTGGGAACTATCAGTAATGGTGGAAGCCGTGATTCTCTTTTGTTGGACAATCTCCTTATGTCCTTGAAGCACCCTTACCACTTTGAAAATGGGTGTTTGCAACTTGGGGGACATGGGGGTTTCTCTATTGGTTTCCCTCTCCGCCAAATGCTCTAGGCTTGATCCATTTTTGACATGCCTTCCAACCATGTAAACACGATGCTTTACACTCAGCATCAATGCATTCGCCATGTCTGACATGCAAGCATCATACAATGCTATCTTTGACTTATATTTCTCTCCAAATAACCAACTACTATGCATACTTTTGGTAGTATTTGTTCTTGGAGTGTGTGCCAACTCCAATGGACTCTTCTAAACTTGAGGAAATAGACCGATACATGTTAGATTCATGTGAAACACCACCTTAACCCTCAAACTAGCTCATGATTTAGGAAGAAACCGATCTTACCGCTACAGTGATTAGATTTCCCCAATGAGAATTGTGAGCTTCCCACCAACTAAGCCATATGCCCATGAATAGAATACTTACTTCGTTGACTGCCCCATTCATTTCCTTATGGCCTTGCTCCATTGAGCGGTTTGTTGCTTTGTTGTGCTTGGCCGCCATCTCTTGCACATTTATATATGCTCTACGCATTGTCGTTCCTTCACAAAATTTTGTGGGTGCTTCATAAAACTTTGTTTCAAGTGGAAAAGGTCATGTCTTCTTTTCCCACCATGACATTCCATTAAGAGACAAGGGTTGCCATTCCCACCTCACCTCATGCAGTTCACAAAATTGACCCGTGACATTGGCTCCCTGGTGGACATCTTGAAAACAAAGCACTTTTCATCCAATTGGCTCTACCCAAAAAATCTTACTGCCATGGAAGAAGTAGTACATGGATCTTTTCTCTAGTAGTAGTAGGCTATCATACACTTCTCCTACTATAGCGAGCTACTAGCCTACTGGTCTTCTCCTCTTGGTGGTCATCTTGAAAACAAAACACTTTTCATCCAATTGGCTCTTCCCAGGAAATCTTACTGCTATGGAAGAAGTAGTACATGGATCTTTTATCTAGTAGTAGTAGGCTATCATATACTTCTCCTACTAGCCTATTAGGCTTCTTCTCTTGGGAAAAAATGAGTATAAACCTATAACCAAAATCATCAATAGAATAGTAGTTGGGTGGGAGGCATGTTTTTAACATTTGATAGGGTTTATGTAAATTACCATTGATTCTACCTATTTTGATGTTGATCCTACCTATTTTGAGGAGGCAGCAAGGAATCCAAAATGGAAGAATACCATGGATGAGGTGATGGATGCATTGGATGCAAATGGTACATGGGAGCTGGTGCCCTTGCCTAAAGATAAAAAGGCAATTGGCTGGAAATGAATATACAAAGTTAAGAATAATGTAGATGGATTTGTGAGCATTGAATATAACACAAGGTTGTAAAGGGTATGGCCAGACTTATGGTATGGACTATGAGGAGACATTTAGCCTAGTTGCAAGAATGGCAATTTAAGGGTAGTCATTTCTATGGCTACACTAAGAATTGGGCTTTACATCAGATGGATGTAAAGAATGCCTTTCTGCATGGTGATTTGCAGGCAAAAGTCTACATGATGCAGCGAAAAGGATATGTGGATGATAGTCACCACGATTTTGTATGCAAGTTGTACCTCAGTTGTACAAAGCCTTGTATGGCTTGAAGAAAGCGCCTAGTGTGTGTTCTGAACAGATAGAGCAATGTCTTGTCACTATTGGCTTTCAAATTGGGAAATAAGAT
The DNA here is from genome assembly GCF_047967505.1 of Dipteris shenzhenensis. Taxonomy (NCBI): domain Eukaryota; kingdom Viridiplantae; phylum Streptophyta; class Polypodiopsida; order Gleicheniales; family Dipteridaceae; genus Dipteris; species Dipteris shenzhenensis. The sequence continues at coordinate 27,074,493 of NC_141622.1, read as the reverse complement.
TTCTCTCTCTATGTGAGGAAGACAGAAAAGTGGTTGTTGGCTGTCTATGTTGATGACTTGATTATGACAGGGGATAGTGAGGATGGCATCCATCATGTGAAGATGCTATTGGGGTAGAAGTTTGAGATGAAAGATTTGGTAGAGCTGTGCTATTTCTTAGGAATTGAGGTGATCATAACCTCAATTGGGATATGGCTATTATAGAGGTAGTATGAATTGGACATGTTGTCCAAATTTGGCATTATAGGGTGCAAGCCAATTTTTATTCCATTGGAGCAAAATGTGAAGCTCAGTGTAGATATGGGAGAGCTTCTAGAACACCTCACTATGTATAGGAGCATAGTAGGAGCTTGATATATATGACCATTACTAGACCCAATTTGAGTTATGACATGGGGTTGGTGAGTAATTTATGTAGGCTCCAAGGAAGCCACATCTAGATGTGGCAAGACAGGTACTATGGTACATTAAGTCCACTTTTACGAGACTGGGGTACAGGTACAGTTGCATGGTTATACTGATGTTGATTGGGCTAGTACTATCTTGGATTGGAGCTCTACTAGTGGATTCATGTTTTCTTTTGGGAGTGTTGTAGTCAATTGGAGCAGTAAGAAGCAACCTACAGTTGCCTTGTTAAGCATTGCATATCTAAAAGTAGCTTTTGCAACTAAACCGAGATTTTATATTAATATATAAGTATAGCTTTGATAAAAACATCCATGGCCTTGTTGAGCAATTGGGCTTAGAGAAGCTCAAGAGATGTAGAGGCCTGCTTGGTGTGCAAGAGATGCAGTTGATCTTGAGGGACAGTATTGAGATATCAAGTTCATGACGTACATACTGAGGAGATTCCTGGATGACCATGTCATTATGTCACTAGCATAGTTGCTGGTAGATATGGTTGGTACACCGCCGATGAATAGTAACTATATGGCAGCTAGCATTGTACTAGAGTTAGTGGAGTATGGCATAGTTAGAGTGCTAACTCATGAGTCATTTGGATTCAATTATGAACCATGTATGTTCAGGTTAGTTCTAAATGCATAGTGTGTTGTGACTTTTCTCAAGTAAGAAGAAGAACATACTTTCAGCCCGCACCTCTTCTATCTCCCCTCTTTGTGTTGTGTGCAAGCTGCAAGCGAGACTCCTCTCCCTCTCTCACACTTTCTTCATAGGCTACTATTCCAACAACCACTAGGCTCATTTAGGACAATCACATTAACTCCAAGCTAGCTTGGTGTTTGGCCTAAACCAACCTAGTGTGACAACAAATGCATTATTAAACTATAATTATAAAATATGCAACATATATTACTACTAAGAACATTCATTAAATAATAATAAAACACACTACATGGGGAATCACTGGGCTACTTTAGGACAATCGTGCTAACTCAAGATAGCCTATTGGTCCTTGAGCTAGTATAATGGAAAAATAACTATTGGGCTACTAAGAATATTTATTAAACTATAATAAAGCATAGAACATGGAAAACTAGTAGGTTGGCTTTTTTTAAGATAAACATAGTACATGGAAAATTAGTAGGTTCATTTATTTATTTTGAACCTCCTTCCTTGTGACACTCACCACCCGAGAGCTTCAAAATGGAGCAACATGGTGCTTATGTTCAAGTCTTTGTTGGACATTCTACGAGAGATTCCATTTGAGTTGGCATTTTACAAGGAGGACCATTGAGGGCGGGGGAGTATTCAAGGGTGACTTGCATAGTGACGCATGCACTTCAAAGACTAGAAGAGAAGAAATGGGTAAGTGCATAGTTGCTTCACCACCATTAGTGGTGGTAGATCTTTAGCAGATCTGATTGTTTATATATTTGTTAGGCCCTACAAGAAAGGGGATCGATTGGGGATTCAACATCTGTCCATGATAGGATTTTGAATACGCATTGATGCCGCTCTCGCTTGATGAGAGACAGGAGCATGAGTTCGAGCATGAATATGAAGCCCCAAATTGGAGCAAACAAGAGGTGTCAATGCAATAAAAGAACTACAAGATGTAGACATTCTAGATTGAGAAATAAAAGAACTACAAGATGCAGACATTCTACAATGCAATAAAAGAACTACAAGATGCAAACATTCTAGATTAAGAAATCAACTTGCTCTTGTATACATATTTTGACTCTATCATGGGTGTCAACATTCAAGCCTTAAGACAATGCAAGGGAGTGGTGGCAAGAAGGTGAGGGGGAGAGGAGGGGGAGGAAGATAAAATATTCCCACCATTGGTGATTTGAGGAAATTTCAAGAAGTTGTCTGCTTACCAGTGCTTGAGCCCACCTTTCAAGTGTTTTGTAACCATTTTCCTTTATAAATATTATCTTCCTTTGTTTCACAAAAAAATGAAAAACTGGTGTCAATTAGTTGTGCAATGAGACACGAAAAAATGATAGTTTCATAAGTGCTTATTTAGCTCTCAAACAAGTGTAAGCTCTGATTGCATTTGTAGGAACGCTTTTATCTTTTCTTCCCTTTTAGTCTCATATCCTCTTTATGTATTTCTCCTTTCTAAGTAATAAAATTGATTCTCTTTCATAGTAAAGAAATACATATGGATTTGCATGGGTGTAAAATCTAGGAAAATCATGGAGCACAACAAGTCGGCAGCTCCAAGTTGGCTGACAATCTTGTGGAGAATCTAGAAAAAGACATTATCCTAAATTTTCCATGTCATTATCAACTAAGTTGAACGTTAGAGAAGATAAGTCGACAGCTCCAACATAGATGATAGTCACGTGGAGAATCTAGGAACATGCAAATTTTCCTCTTCACATGACTGTCAGCTAAGTTGGGCATGAGATGCCGATGGAGACTCTGAGAAGGCTTATTACATCTCGTCGCCCCTCTCTTCTTACCCCTTACTTGTCTACCACCAATCCCTTGCATTCTCATCCCCCTCTAAGCCCCTCCCACTACTAGCATGCAAGACATGGCTAAAGAAAGACTATAAAGGTACTTAAAGGCAATGTAGAAGCACTAGGTGCTGCAACTACATCTTCAATTTATCTTCAATCTCATATATTTTATTTTGCATAAATTGGCTTCAAACATTAATTTCTAATACAAACAAATAACAATGGAGATATATAGTGATGACTCTGCTAGTAGCAAACCCTTCCTTGGGCATCCATTGTATCTAGATCTTGTTGCATTGTGTGGACCTAAAACTCTAATATAAAAACACTTGGCTCTACGTGCCTCACTATAGGTCGCATGTCAAGATCCTTGAGCATGCATTGAATAGCATCATGCTCCTCTCCTCTAAAGACCACTATAGACTCAATAGTTGAGTGCAGTAAGCAACAAGTAATGCACAACATCCATCTGTTCCTACAAAAGATGACAAGGAAGCACAAAAGTTTCATACATAAGACTTTGATCCTAAAAGATAAACATAAGTGAAAGACACAATCATATTATGAGGTAAGAACAACAAATATTAATTTGTTTGGCCCAATCATATTCTATGTTCTAGGAGGTATAATCTATGACTTTGATAACACGTCCACAATCAAGGGAGGTCTTGAAAAGATCACTAACAAATTCTTTGAACTTTCCTTATGGTTTGTTTAGGAATAGCAACAAAGGACATGTAGCCCACCTAGAGAAGGGAGGGGGGGTATTCTAACTTAAATGCTTTCTGCGACAAAAATCTAGTCATACCACAAGGGTTGCCCAAAGATTGCTAGAACCAATCAAACTCCACCCTCGACCATAAGCACTAATGTCTTGGGAGTTTACATTGAAGAGCTATCTATAGATGAGATCACCACATAAGTTAAGCCCATAGTAGCTGCAATCCCGAGTGGCAAAGCGGCCAAGCATAGAAGCCCCGATCTTGCCTGATTGGGAGGTATTATTTCTGACATGGAAGAGGCACGTAAATTGTTGATAGATAGCCTCCCCAGGCCACCACCACCTGAGGAACCTCAGATCCTCACACGAGCCAAACGGAGGACACAGAATTGGCCAATAATGAACACGCACGGATTGGACTGGAAAGACGAAGAGCGAAGAATCGCTCGAAAGATTGAGCCCCTTTTACCAGGGCAAGTAATCCAGGTATGAGAGAGAGAGAGAACCTTTACAAAAAGCTTCCAAAGAGTGAGATCCTCGATGGGATTTCGTCTCAAGGAGTTTCATCCAAAACTCTTGGGAGTTACTACTGTAGAATATGTTCAAGAATTCCTGCTCGTGCCTAGCAAGAAACTCTCGTTTCACTAAGCATTGGTACTCTTCTTTGGCTGTTCCTTGTGTGGATGCCCCTGTTTGGTCTCAGAGTGCCAGCGTTTGCTGCCCATATCTCTGGATGTCCTCATAAAGTGACAGATAAGCAGACATCTGGTTGCTCCCTCCTGATATCCTAGCATACTTGGATGTCTTTGGTGGAAATTAGCATGCGGCAATGTACACATTGCTGGTGGAGAGCCTCTTGAGACGGACCCACATATACCTAGCATACACGTCTCAGTGACATATGGCTGTAGGCATGAGCGGACCAAGATCCCCACACCTCCTGACCCCACATTCCGTGCATGTCTCCATCCTGTGTATTGACATCCATGTATAGCCATGTATGATGGTTAGTCCCCTCTCTGGACTCTGGTGTGTCTTTGTGTAGACCACGAAATCAATCCCCCGGAATGTCACCTGAATGTTACCTGGTGCCAAATAAAGTCCCCCATTAACATTCCAAAGTGTGAATGCTATGGAGCTAGCCCCCTATGGGATGGGAAGTGCCTTTTTATCTTGGACGATAGCTGCCCACTTGTCTTCGCTTCTAGCCTCATAGGCCTTCTTGAGTCCCTCCTTGCGTTGCTTAATTTTCATGTGGGTGAGATTGGTTCCCTTCAAGCTGGCGCTTTTAGCAAGGATCTTGTGCCGAATTTTTGCATCTCTCATCTTGATAATGAGGGGCCTCTCCCTTGTATTATCCCGGTTGACTCTCCATGCATTAACAATCTGGTCTTTATCCACCTTGAACTTTTGATGCAAGAACTTTGTGGCGGTGTATAGGGGCTGGTTTCATCTTCTTTCTTCCCAGTTATCTTGATATTCAGGGCTTTGTTCTTTCTCCTAGAGTCCTCCTCAAAAGTTTCTTGGATGACCCTCAGGGTTGCTGTTTTTTAACAGCTTGTGTCCATGTGAGAGCCTTCTTTGCATGGGCCTCAACCTTCGCAGCAATCATGAAAGGGGCAGGAAGTGGAACCTGAGGTAAGGGTCACACAAGGAAGAAACCGTCTGCCGAGGGGCTGAGAGAGGTTGTGAGGGAGCCGACGAGCCAGAGCAAGAGAGGCAACATTAAGGGGGAAACAGAGGGGCTGGAAGGGAAGGCTAGGCAAGTTAAGAGGGAGGTGCGGGGAGCAGGTGTAGGAGCAGGTTGAGCAGCTGCCCATTCTTGCACAATATTCCCATCTCAAGTACTTGTTGCCAGGACTTGAATGGATATACACTCAGTGAAGCAATTGAAGGAGAGCTAGTCAATGTTGATAAGCTTCCTCTTGTCATCTTGAATCAAAGTGAAGAAAATGCTGCCGTGCAAGCTTCAGAATGTAGCTGAAAGGACAGCAAGGTCTTGCAGCAGAGCTGACCAGCTAGCCACACTTGAGTCCTTGACGTGTTGTTGATGACAAGCTTTCAGCTCCTCAAGGCTTGCCTTGAGAGCTGTATTCTCCTTTTGCAATTCCTCTAGGACATTTGGGTCGGTTTCCCCCACCTTGACATCTTTTCCTATGCTTGTAATTTCAGTTTTGAGAGAGATGGTTGTTGTGGCCTGCTCATTCACTGTTTTTTTGAGTGTCTCCACCTCCGTTTTGTGAGAATCAAGATTTTTCCTTTGGCTGTCCATGTTCTTCATGTAGGCAACCATGCAGTCCCTGAGCTTTGTGCGGAAATCCCGAACATAATTGTTGTTTGTTGTGAGAGAGTGAGAGAGAGAGAGAGAGAGAGAGAGAGAGAGAGAGAGATCCTACAAGAACTAATCCTTCAAACGTTTGTTTAAAGTCTAAGGGATGCAAAATTTATAAGCCGACATATGAAGAGCTCCCTCAAGAATTTCCATATAAAGACATGGTGGATCCATCAAACCAATTGGCGTTTGAGAAGATTTATCACCAAAACAAGAAGCAATGGCACGATCAGGGAAGATTCGAAATCTTATTTGATGGTGATGTCTTTAATCTTAAGTACTATATTGCCACTCCAGTTACACCGACAATGCATTTTTTATATGAATGTTGCCACAAACTGATTTGACATTTTTTTTGAAGGTGATACCTTCAACCTGGACTCCTACATTGCTCACACTTGTTTTGTATTCACTGAGGAGGCATTTTTGATAGCAACGTTGCCACTACCAACTCTTTCAGGTGCGAACTTGTTTTTCCTCTGAAATCCAAGGAGAAAACCCAAGCCTATTGAATTGAGGGCAAGTGGACTGCCATGTGTTGATATATACAAGACTGAACTACAGCCATTGCCATTCCCTTGTAGGATGCCACCTTTAGCTACAGATTCACGGAGCAAACCTTGAGCTAGACTCTTTGCTAGCTTCTTTAGAGGCCCTGACTTTGGTGTGCCAGTTCATGGAAGGTAGACCAAACTTCTGATTCTTGGACTTTTGTAGGTTGGCCTGGTTGATGAATCAGGATAAACAATAAGATACTATGAACGATATCATATGGGTAGGATTTGACTTGGCCATGCTAGCAAAGAAATCCTTGAGCATGGTAGTGATAGGCTTGAGGTGTGCTTCACCATCGTTGTTCTTGTAAGGTCCAAAAATCACAGGTTGTTGGATCTATCTTCTATTTATTAAGAGGAGGTGGTGACTCTCTGTTACGCCATGCCCAGGAGAAGAAAGGCATGCTGCTGCTGATTTTTTTTTTTTTCCATGTGCACATCTGAGATAAGAAATTTGAATGCCATCTTCTGTAAATAATTTTTTTTTTGGCAAAATAGCACACCTGCAAATAAGACATGATCTTATTTTCTTTGGGGATATGGGCACTTTTCCATCCATCCCACACTCTTTCTCCTCTCCCTCAAACAACATTGCTGCTTGTGCCTCTTTGCCCACCCAAGCTTCTACGGCTGCCAAGTCATCATGTACGACTGTCATGTGGTAGTCTGTATACTGTTTAGCCAGTTTAGCACCATTGCAGCTCTACAGATTCTTTTGCCCAATTTGTCACCCTCCCTTGTAGGCCGTACATATACATGAGCACACATTGTTGCTTGTGTCTCTTTGCCTACCTAAGCTCGTACGACTGCCAAGTCATCATGTACGACTACCATGTAGTAGTGTGTATACTGTCTAGCCAGTTTAGCACCATTGCAGTTCTATAGATTCTTCTGCCTAACTTGGTACCATCCCTTGTAGCTGGTACATATACATGAGCTGGCAGATTCTTCGGAAGCATCATTGAAAAAGAGGAATCTAGGGGTTTATAAAGTCTTCTCTTGTGCACAGTCTTATACACCTCTCTGTGTGTGTGTGTCCCCTTTTCTCTTAGACTTGTCATGCCTTGTGCGTAACCCATCATTGAGCATGAAATCATAAATTGCATTCATCATGTTTGCATGATGTTGATGCGCCAATTGTTTGTATGCGAAATCCTAAACCCCTTGTGTGCAAAACCCTAAATCACTCGCTGCTGTGGTCGTTAGGGTTTCCGCTTTTGAGTCTGCATCTACCTGTCCCTGCATATGTGAGCTCTCTCTCTCTCTCTTTGTAAAAGACACATTCTCATTCTCCCTCTCTCTCTCTCTTTGTCCCATCTACTATGAGACCTAGGGAAGGTTCCATGCTTTATTTATAGAGAGTTTTGGGCTCCTATCTAGGATTATGGACGTTGTGTAGAGGCTAGGGTTTTGCACAGAAATTCAGTATGGTGGGCTGGACACAGCATGATGGCCTAGGGTGATGGCTAGGCGCAACATGGTAGCTAGGGTTTCCGGCACAGCTAGGTTTTGCAAGCATAGCATGGTAGAGAAAGTGTCAGAGTAGAGAAGAGGGGAGAGAGGAAGAGAGTGAAAAATATATATTAATGTCTACTAAAGGCCCAATAAGCCTATGTGTCACCAATGTAAATATCCTAAGTCAAAGTACAGTTGACCATTTATTTGATCATAATTAAAGAGTTTTATATGTGTTAATTACGGTCAAAGAGTTATTTTAATGGTCAAAGGATTGACTACGGTCAAAGATACTTGACTCTAGTCAAGTAAACCTGACTATGGTCAGAGAGTGTTGACTTCGGTCAACAAGACTTGGCATGCGCCAAGAGGGGTTAACCCCGGTTAACCAAGATGTGCCTGGCTATAATTAAGGCGCCTTGACCTTGGGTCGAAGCTCTTTAATTATAATCAAGAGTGTTGACTCCGGTCAACCAGAGAAAATATATATATATATATTTATTAATATATATATATATATATTTGTTTAGATGTGCACATGTGTTCAGTGGGGACGCCCACCGTGACTAGGATTAGTCCACAGTGTGTTATTTGCATGCAAAGCGCTAACAATTAATGGGTACCATGGTGGTGCGCTTTAATTAATTGTTGCAGGTACTAGGAAGGATTATTTTTCCTAAGCGAAATGGGAGCCTGACAAGCACCTAGGAAGCGGTTCGTGTGACCGAGAGCTTTGAAGACTCCAGAATGGCCCTAAGTGGCTTGTAATAAGAGTTAGTCTAGATTGTAGACAAGTGGCATGTTGCCAATTTGAATGGGGTTTGAAGCCCTTGTAAAGAAGGATTTCTTTTCACGTATGAAAAGGAGAGAGACTTACGAGACAGCTTCGTGCTGAACTTTTGTAACAGTTTTTCTGAAAGTAATAAAGACCTTCGGGGGGGTCCAGCCCGACAATTTGTCCTGGGCCCTAATGTATGATCAGAGAGAGAGAGTGAGGGAGAGCTGTGGACAAGGGAGAGCTGTGGACAGTTTGAATTCCGTCGTTGACGTGAAGCCTTAGTTGTTTTATTCCTCTCCAACTCGGTTTTATTCCTCTCCAACTCGGTTTTATTGGTATCAGAGCGTAGGCTCATAGCCTCTCAAGGCTGTGACGATTCTAGCAAAGGAGCTTAAGAGGAGCTAGCTGGTAGGCCTGCGGACGATCGACGAAATGCTTTTATTCAAAGCACTAACGAAAAAAGCAGCCGGACAGATGGGCGTCACTGCGTGAAGGTTTCGCATCGTCAATCGATGCTCAAGGCTATGCCTTATAGACGCCTGTGTTGAATTGCAGTTTCGCAATCTGTTCCGTTGAGCAGCCCTCGTCGAAGTTCAGAGCCATAGCCATAATTACGCGAGTCGCCAACGCTGTACGCCTACCATCGCCATCGCCCGTCAAGGAGACCCCGTTTCCTGAAGCTGCAGAAAGATGACGTGGCAGATCTGACACGTGGTGCTGACGTGATGCTGACGTGGCAGCCAGCAGGTACACAGTGCACCAGATGACGTGGCAGTGACACGTGGCACAAGACACGTGGCGCTGACATGGCGCAGTACAGGTGGCAGACAGCTCATATGCTGACATGGCACTGACACGTGGCAGCCAGCCTGGCAGACCAGTGGTTAAGTTAATCCTGGTAAAGTTAAACCCTGGTTGGTTGACCCATGGTTAGTGAAATCCTGGTTAAGTTAACCGCAGTCAGTTAACTCTGGTTAGCTGAACCAGTATCTAGCTAGTTCAACTTTGGTCCAGTTAATCTGGCCTAACCAGATCAGTTTGGTTGGTGTAACCAGAACCAGTTAGTCTGGTTAGACTAACTAGCAGTTACTCCATCTGGTTACTGTTCTTTCAAAAAAAAAAAAAAAAAAAAGACAGTTGCAGAGACAGTTTTGGCTATCAATTTTCTCCTGCCTGTCAGACTTTTACTGTCAGAAAAGTAGCAGAAAACCAGAGAAAAGCAGAGAAAACAGAGATTTGCAGAAAAAGGAGTATGCATGCCTTTGAGCAGTAAAAAGAGGGAAAAACAGATGCCTTTTGAAGCCATCTGCAGCAGCCAGAAAAGGGCAACATAGTTGATGATGCTTTGGCAGTTGTGTGGGTACATGCCTTGAACTGACAGCCCGTACTGGCATAGATTGTGAATGCAAAACACCTCTTGTTGAGGTACTTTTTTCTGTTGGAAAAGCAAAGGTAGTGTGCATTAGTTACTTGCACAGTGTGAGAAAAAAAAAAAATCTGCAGATCTCAGAATATGGATCAATCACCTATCTAGTGGGATTCTCAAGATAGGGATGTGCATCCAAGACAGAGGAATGTGCCACAATCTCAACAAGAATTTGAACAAATGGTACGCACTCGTATACAAGAACTGGAAAATCTTAAAAGGGATCCCAGGGCTCAGCATTTGTTTCCAGCAGAGGCTATGCCTAATCCAGTATATGACGTGCCAATGCCAGAGGCACACTCTCGTGTACAGTCAGAGAGAGAGAGATCTCATAGATCTCATAGGAGACGGTCCCATAGTAAAAAGAGATCGAGGCGTCATCACCGATCTCCTAGTCCATCACCGTCTACCTCGAGTTCGACTTCTATGTCTTCTTCTTCCTTATCAGATAAACCATCCAGGAAAAGAAGGAAACACGAGAAGTCTGGGAAGAGAAAATCTTCCAAAACGACCAGGGAATTTAAAGAGGGAGGAAAATCTGTTAAGTTTATGACCTACAATGGACAGTATGGTCATACAGACAAAGCATTGCAGTTTATCAGACAGTTTGATGCTGCATTCGGTACTGAGAAATTTTCAGAATCCTCCAAGTTAAGAATGGTCAGCCTACACTTAACAGCAACGGCTAGTGCATGGTGGAGTGCACTGACCACAGATGGGTCAGCCCCAAGAAAGTGGAAGGGCTTCAAGAAAGCCTTCTACCAGCAGTTCATGCCTAAACAGTTTAGAGACCATGTTCTTCAAGACTGGGACAGCTTGCACATGGATGCAGGAGATACAGTGGATGGGTACAACCAAAAGTTTTGGGATGCTTATTTGCAGGTTGCACCGTTCAAAAAGATCTCCAAAGGTACCCAGATGAGGAAGTACAGAGCAGGTCTCACTCCAAGAATTCAGGCAGTAGTGAATGCTTTGGGGGCAAAGAATATTCAAGATCTTATGCATTCAGCCTCAGTAGCGAGTCTTGTACCGCTACAAGATCCATCTACAGTGCCATCCTTGCATGCAGGACGTGCTGATAAAAAGAAAACTGATTTTCAAAAATCAGAAAAGAAAGAGTCCCCTAAGGCTGAAAAGAAAGGGTTTCAGCCTCAGAAGCCGAGGGGTACTCAGTTCTCGAAGACCTATAAGGGCAAATCTCTATTTACCCCTGAACAGATAGCGGAATTCCGTAGAGATGGGAAATGCTTCAGGTGCGGTAAAGAGGGGCATGTGGCTGCCCAGTGCCCAGAAAAGCCTTCATCATCGAAGGGAAAAGAGGCAGAGAAGCCACGAGGACCGCAAAAGCCAATGGCGGGGGGTATTCCTGATATACTGGGTCATGCTTTGAACCCAGAAGAACGAGAATTGCTGCTATCATGGGGCAAAGTTAGAGACCAGCAAGCGCTAATTTTATTTGATCCAGGGGCTACTGATAATTTCATATCAGAGGATCTAGCCCTGAGGCTGGGAATAAAGACGGAAGAGCTAGGCAGGGCTTTGGATGCCGATCAAATGTTTTGTGGGAATCCTGTGCCAGTTACTCCCTTGATAGGGAAGCTCCGTCTTCATATTCAGAGTTATGTGGATCAGGAAGACTTCTTCATTTCTCCACTGAAACATTATGATGTAGTTTTGGGGATGCCTTGGTTTCACCGCAAGGCAGTGAAGTTGACTCTTCCTGAAAGAGTGCTGGAATTTGTACATAGGGGGAAAAATCAGCGTGTAATTGCCAGGAATAAAGGGGACACTATCCCCATTGTATCTGATGTTTCATGCGGTAAAGCAATAAAGTCTGCAATTTCTGCGTACATGGTTTTTGTAAAAGAAAAAGAGAATGATACGCATGCTGAAATGAATGATGCAGACAAAGATAAGTTTCAGTTTTTGGTAAACTTTAAAGATTGCTTTTCTGATGTTTTACCAGGGGAGTTACCCCCAGAGAGACCAGAAGATCATCAGATAGAATTAATGCCTGGTAGTGAGCCACCAAACAGACCCCCTTATAGAGTCAGTGCGACTCAGAGAGAGGAGATTATGGCTCAGGTACAGGACTTGCTGTCCAAAGGCTTGATTCAGCCCAGCTCGTCTCCTTTTTGTTCCCCTGTACTGTTAGTACAGAAGAAAGATGGTTCATTCCGTATGTGCGTCGATTATCGCGCACTGAACAAAATGACCATCAAGAATAGATTCCCTATTCCGCGTATTGATGATGTCTTGGATCAGCTAAATGGAGCTTCAGTTTTCAGCAAGATAGACTTGAAGAGTGGCTACCACCAAGTGAGGATACAGCCTCAGGATGTGCACAAGACAGCATTCCGCACTACATTCGGGTTGTATGAATACTTAGTGATGCCTTTTGGGTTGACAAATGCTCCAGCCACATTCAATAGAATGATGGATCGTATCTTCCGGAAGTACAGGCATTTTACGGGTACTTTCTTTGATGATATCTTAGTTTTTTCTAAGACAGAGGAAGACCACAGAGAACATCTTGCTATAGTGTTTCAAGAGCTGAGAAATCATCAGCTCTATGCTAACAGCAAGAAAAGTGAATTCTTCCTGGAAGAAATCCACTATCTGGGGCATATAATATCCAAGAATGGGATACAAATGGATCCAGCGAAGATCCGTGCCATTCAGGAATGGCCAGAGCTGAAAACTGTGCATGAAGTTCGAAGCTTTTTAGGCTTGTGTTCTTACTATAGAAGATTTATCAGACACTTTGCTGATATCGCAGCTCCATTACATGACCTCACTAAGAAAAATGCAGCTTTCACATGGGGATTATCACAGAAGAAAGCATTCAATACACTCAAGGAAAAGTTGACTACAGAGCCTATTCTGGTAGTTCCGGATCTGTATCAGTCTTTTGATGTGGATTGCGATGCTTGTGGAGAATGTGTTGGGGCTGCATTGCATCAGAATGGTCATGTAGTAGCCTATGAAAGCAGACGACTTCGGGATGCGGAAAGATATTTAGGAATCTATGAGAAAGAGTTATTGGCTGTAATTCATGCCATCCATACATGGAAACATTATCTTTTGGGTGCAGATTTTACTGTCAAAACAGATCACCAAAGTCTGAAATACTTTTTGACTCAGACCAAGCTTTCAGAGAAGCATATGAAATGGGCAAACATGCTGTCAATGTATCATTTTCAGATTGTCCATACTCCAGGAATTCGGAACAGAGTGGCAGATGCCTTGTCCCGAAGACCCCAGGTCAATAATGTAACTATTGCTTATCATCAGGACCTGGAAGGCATGAGGGAACAATATGCTCATGATTCTGATTTTGGTGAAATTTTACAGCAGATGCAAGAAGGACAATCTACCAGTCACTATTCCCTGAAAGATGGGTATTTAATGAAAGATGATTGCCTATGCATCACCCAGGAGATGAGGAAAAAGATTTTAGGGGAATGCCATGCACCTCCCTATGCTGGACATAGAGGAATTACAGCAACAACTCTAGCACTAGAGAGGTATTTCTTTTGGCCAGGAATGCGGAAAGATATACATCAGTTTGTTACTGAATGCCTTACGTGTCAGAAAATGAAGTATGATAGACAGAAGGCACCTGGCCTACTTATGCCTCTTCCCGTGCCTCAGGCACCATGGGAAAATATTACAATGGACTTTATTTTTGATTTGCCGAGATCAAAGTCAGGGAATGATGGGATTTGGACTATCATTGATAGATTCAGCAAGCAAGCTCATTTCATTCCGGTTCGCAAAACCATAAAGGCAGATCATATGGCTAAGCTGTTCATGGCACAGATCTTTAAACATCATGGTATGCCTAAGTCCATTGTTAGTGATCGAGATCCCAGAATGACCAGTCTATTCTGGAGAGCTTTATTTGATAACATGGGGACGAATCTGAATTTTGCTTCTTCTTTCCATCCCCAGACAGATGGTCAAAGTGAAGTAGCAAATTCTACCATTTTGGAGATGCTAAAATGCTACGTGGGTGACCAGAGTTCAGACTGGGAAAAGTACCTACCCTTAGTAGAGTTTGCTTACAATAATACAGTACATAGCTCTACAGGGAAAGCCCCTTTTGAAGTCATATATGGGAAGGTGATTTTGCCACCTATATTGAGGACTAAAGATGAAATATTTGCAGCTGATCAGTTTGTAAGAGACCTCCAGACAGCTTACAGCCAAGTCCGGACAGCAATTGAAAGGTCTCAAGAGAAACATAAAAGGGCTGCAGATAAACATAGGAGACAGCTAGATCTCAAGGAAGGGGACTGGGTACTTTTAAGGTTTGAAAAAGCTAGGCTCCGCAAGTTTAAAGGCAAACAGAAAGTGTATGCAAAGTTATCTCCCAGATATTATGGCCCTTTCAGGGTTACAGAGAGAATAAATGAGGTTGCATACAGATTAGCATTGCCAGAGCATTGGAGGATTCACAATGCATTCCATGTGAGTCTTCTAAAGAAATTTCAGGGACCAGAGCCTACAGAACCAGTATCAGAAGATCCACCAGAAGTGGATGAGCTGGAGGAAGTCCTTCAGCCAGAGCAAATTGTGTACCATACTGTACGTAAAGGCCCTCAGGGTAAGGAATTTTGCAGGTATCTTGTAAAATTCAAGAATTATACGGCATTAGATGCCAAGTGGATGGACGAAGACATGTTATCCGATCATCCACAGCTTTTGGATGTTTACAAGGAAGCTTTTCAGTTGAGGTCAACTGAATAGAAGCCGAGGGGATGTCACCAATGTAAATATCCTAAGTCAAAGTACAGTTGACCATTTATTTGATCATAATTAAAGAGTTTTATATGTGTTAATTACGGTCAAAGAGTTATTTTAATGGTCAAAGGATTGACTACGGTCAAAGATACTTGACTCTAGTCAAGTAAACCTGACTATGGTCAGAGAGTGTTGACTTCGGTCAACAAGACTTGGCATGCGCCAAGAGGGGTTAACCCCGGTTAACCAAGATGTGCCAACCTCGGTTGGAGAGACTTGGCTATAATTAAGGCGCCTTGACCTTGGGTCGAAGCTCTTTAATTATAATCAAGAGTGTTGACTCCGGTCAACCAGAGAAAATATATATATATATATATATTTATATATATATATATATATTTGTTTAGATGTGCACATGTGTTCAGTGGGGACGCCCACCGTGACTAGGATTAGTCCACAGTGTGTTATTTGCATGCAAAGCGCTAACAATTAATGGGTACCATGGTGGTGCGCTTTAATTAATTGTTGCAGGTACTAGGAAGGATTATTTTTCCTAAGCGAAATGGGAGCCTGACAAGCACCTAGGAAGCGGTTCGTGTGACCGAGAGCTTTGAAGACTCCAGAATGGCCCTAAGTGGCTTGTAATAAGAGTTAGTCTAGATTGTAGACAAGTGGCATGTTGCCAATTTGAATGGGGTTTGAAGCCCTTGTAAAGAAGGATTTCTTTTCACGTATGAAAAGGAGAGAGACTTACGAGACAGCTTCGTGCTGAACTTTTGTAACAGTTTTTCTGAAAGTAATAAAGACCTTCGGGGGGGTCCAGCCCGACAATTTGTCCTGGGCCCTAATGTATGATCAGAGAGAGAGAGTGAGGGAGAGCTGTGGACAAGGGAGAGCTGTGGACAGTTTGAATTCCGTCGTTGACGTGAAGCCTTAGTTGTTTTATTCCTCTCCAACTCGGTTTTACTATGAGACCAAAAGTGATACAATAAAACCCATGTTATGTCTCATCAAGGAAAAGTTACAATGAAAAAGCCATTAAAAACGAGGGGGGGGGGGAGGAGAGCTAGGCTAACCTAAAAGCCTATCAAGGATACATCATCTCTAGGTAAGTACATACCATCATAAATAAGCACCATGCAGTAGATGAGGCCCTAGAAGATGGTGGCTAAAATGTCAAGCATGGGCGAGGCATGTATGGCCAATAGATCACGCAAGTGTGAGAAAATGGTCATGTGGTGCTAGAGGATGCCCTCGGTCGAGGGTGTCAAGTGCAGTGCAATGTAGAGGCTCAATCTAGGGTGACCCCTCGTGGGCGAGGCCTAGTTGGAAGTGAATGGTCAGTTGAGGTGGATCTACTGTGGTGGTAATATCCACCTGCACCCGAAAGAAGTTGGTGATGGTTTGTTGGTGGGGCATCTGGGGGATGAAGCACTCTAAGGAGTGTATCTCTGTGTCTATGCAGCTCGCGCAGGAAAAGCCATAGCCATCGCATATATGCACTATTGGAGGCCTACGAGTGGTGTGGCAGTCCTTTATATACGTTCAATCATCAGCGTGGTATGGAGAGATGAGACAGCCTAGTACATGTGGAACTACACCCGATTGAGTGACATACATACATTGCAGTTTGCTATTTTGCCCCATCCACTTCCCATTATACAGACTAAAGCCAGAGAGCAATCCTAGACGGCAAGGACAATAGAGTGATTAGGGGCAGTAGAGTAAGTCTCCTTACATAAATGTTAGTTACATAGCTATGTAGATCGGTGGCTGCTGCCCCGCCCTTCCGCAGCCCTCTCCACCTTCCCCTTGCCCTCCTCCTCCTCCGCCTCCCCCCCGTCAGCTTCGTCCCCCGCCGTCTCGCCCACCCCTTTGCCTTCTCTCCCGTGCTCTCCCCGGCCCCTTCCGCCATGTCCTCCACCTCCCCCCGCCTTCTCTTCTTCCTCCTGTCGCCATTGCCTCTTCCGCCTCCTGTCGTCCTCCCCCTATTCCTTCCGCTGCCCCCCCACCGTCTTCTCGCCTTCCTTGCCTCGCCCCCGCCCTCTCCACCTCTCTCCCCTTGTCTCTTCGCCTCCTCTTCCCCGCCATCCCCCGCCGCCCCTCTTCCTTTTCCTGCCTCCTTCCTTGCCTTCTTTCTCCTTCCCTCAGCCTGCCCTCATCCGCTCCCCACCTTCGCCTCGTCTCTGCCTCCTCCTCTGACATCTTTCTCCCTCAACCCCCCCTTTTTCTTCTTCCTCCCTGTAGCGGGAGCATTTGTGCTTGTTCGGCGAAATAAAATCTTGGTGGTGGGCTAGAGGGGCTCTATGGCAGCAGCCTCGAATCCCACAGCCGTTAAGGTTCTTCTTTCCCCAGCTGACAAGCAACAGGTGCAGCAGGCAGTTCAATCCCTCCAGGACAAGGCGATTGTGGGCAGAATTGTGGGCCTCACTCCTACAAGGAGACAGGTGCGAGAGTGGATCTAGGCGAGCTTGGCTCTAGAGGGTGACCACATTCAGGAGGTCACCATCTGTTACACCATGCCCAGGAGAAGGAAGGCATGTTTTTTTCCTTTCCATGTGTACATCTGAGATAAGAAATTTGAATGCCATCTTCTGTAAATAAATTTTTTTTGGGCAAAATAGCACACCTGCAAATAAGACATGATCCTCTACTCTTTGGGGATATGGGCACTTTTCCATCCATCCCACACTCTTTCTCCTCTCTCCCTCAAACAACATTGCTGGTTGTGCCTCTTTGTCCACCCAAGCTTCTATGGCTGGCAAGTCATCATGTACGACTGTCACGTGGTAGTCTGTATACTGTTTAGCCAGTTTAGCACCATTGCAGTTCTACAGATTCTTTTGCCTAATTCGTCACCCTCCCCTGTAGGCCGTACATATACGTGAGCACACATTGTCGCTTGTGTCTCTTTGCCTACCTAAGCTCGTACCACTACCAAGTCATCATGTACGACTACCATGTAGTAGTGTGTATACTGTCTAGCCAGTTTAGCACCATTGCAGTTCTATAGATTCTTCTGCCTAACTTGTTACCATCCCTTGTAGCTGGTACATATACATGAGCTGGCAGATTCTACGGAAGCATCATTGAAAAAGAGGAATCTAGGGGTTTATAAAGTCTTCTCTTGTGCACAGTCTTATACACCTGTGTGTGTGTGTGTGTCCCCTTTTCTCTTAGACAAGCAACTTGCTGACTATGCTAGGAACCCTGTGCCACTACCATGTGCCATTGCCCTTTGTGAGCAACTGTCCAGTCATTAATTGCTCACCCCGGAGAGGCACCTGAGGAGGAGCAGCAGCAGGAGCCCTTGCGTGGAGATCCACCTCCCCCTGCGAAAGGGGCCACTGCCCACCCAGAGGATCCTCTCGTGATGGAGGCTCAGCCTCCGCACTCACCCTTGCATCAGCAGCGAGCCCTAGGAGTTCCTGACGCTGCGATGGTGGAAGTTGCAGACGTTAGCCTGGCAGCGGCTGAGGAGGAGCGAGTCCAGAGCCCCGGCGAGCTTGATCAGCAGGGTGGACTTGTGGTTGCTCCTACTCCCCCCCGCCCCCCTCCCCCTCAAGATCCCGCTCCCTCTCCACTCCCCCCTCTCCCTCCTGGATTCCCCTTGCTATGGTCACCCTCACCACCGGCCCTTTCCTCCACGTCCCCCTTCCCCCTCCGCCCCCCCCTCCATCTTCTTAGTAGGTTCTTTAGCCTCCCACCCCTCCCCTGCCTCAACACCCTTGCCAGCAGGCAAGGGTAAGACGATGTCCCCTTTCGCTTCCGGTCCCGTCGGGGAGGGAGCCAGAGGGAAGGGGCTCATCTTCCCGGCTAGCAGCTTCCAATCTCCAGCTTGGGCGTCCCTTACCGCTTGACTTCTGGAGATTGGGACCTTGGAATTATTTGGAGATTCCTGACTCTTACCCTCTACCCCCGGAGGTAATGCTTGTGGTCTTGCAGCCCTGGAAAGGGGGCTTGATCAGCGTAGTGGGCTCCCAAATACATCCAGTTTGGAGATTCCTGTTCGCATCCACAGGGTTGGAGAAGTGGTCCCCAGTGGTGTTTGATGCTATTATGGGAGATGAGATTTCACGCATGATGGGTGAGTGGATGGGGCCACAGGGACTGGACCTTTGGCATGCCCATGGTGCGGAGGTGAATTTTCAGCTGGGCTTCACTCGAGAGAAGCCGATGTGTAGTTTGGCGGTAGGAGTTATCAGATTGTTGCTTGAGGCAAAGGTTGATTAGGCATTCTATTGGCCACTCTAGAAGTGTGCGGAGTTGTTCGGGGTGGAAGTCTCCTTCATGATGAAGTGGGCACGGAAGATTGGCATTGAGCCGGTGTCCACCTTAGTACGTCGACGTACAAACATGGACTACTCGCCCTCCAAACCCCCGGCAAAGTCACATAAGGCAGTCTTTCTGGAACATGCACCCACTCACAGGAGAGCCTTGTTTTCTGCATCCTCGTCCTCATGAGCTGGACCATAGTGAGTCGGAACGTGCATGGGCTCCATGACCGTGCTCGTAGTCAATCGCAGTACCTGATCCTTCGGCAGGAGTTGCAGAGGGCAGTGGTAGGGTGGACATTTGACATCCTTTTGATTCAGGAGCATATGTTCTCAGACATCATACATCAGACGGTGACACCACCTCCTCTGAGGGAGAGGTCGGGAGGTGTGGTCCCCTGGAGTAGGACGGAGCGGAGGGGTCTGCATCTCGGTCTCACAGACAATGGCTCCAGAGGTCTATGATCAGGGCGAGCTTATCCAGGACGGGCAGTTTGGATGGGAGAGTCCAAGATTGGGATCTTGAACGTGTATGACCCAACGTGCAGATAGCACCGTCTGGCCTTTTGGAGGAGGCTTTCAGAGTGTCTTCCGGATGTAGATTCCTGGATTGTTGGAGGGGATTTTAACAACCTGGAGTTTGGGGAGGACAAATAGGGTGGCGTCTCCTTCTCTGAGATGCCAGTAGCAGAGTGGAGCACCTGGGAGGAGTTCATTTTCATGATCAGTGGCAGAGACTTGTGGCGCAAGAGCCATATTTCAGCAGGATATCTGGCAGCCTCCTCTTCTCTTTCGAACAAAGGAGACATGATGGACTGCTTGAGAGGCTAGACCGCTTCTACGTTGGGGACTGGGCATTACACAGAGGCAGTTTTTTCAGACCACTGGGCCCCGATCGGCAGGCACGTAATTGCAGCGTCTTCCATATCCGCAGGGCATCATGCACACAACCCGCAGGAGATTTTAGACTTGACCGAGTTTTTACAGCCAGCTCTTTCAGACAGAGAGGATGACTTCAGTTGGTCTTGTGGCCCGGGAGGTAGTTTGGGATCGTGTTCCAACGGTAGTCTCGCTAGATTTGTGCAGCAGTCTGGAGGACACACGGGTGAGGCCTTTCCTCTCTCTCGCTCGGTCCACCAAGGCTGCCCCCTGGCTCCCTTCCTCTTCTTGTTTGTGGAGGAGGTTTTGGGCTACTACTTGAGATCACAGGTGGCGGGCCTCACAGGATTGAGGCTCCCAATTAGGCAGGAGGAGGAGTTGCTGGACTCTGAGTTTGCACACGACACGGTCTTGTATGTAGAGGGCACCACGGCGAGCTTGGAGAGAGTCAGGGGAGCCTTGGTTATCTATTGTGAGGCCTCGGGTGCGCGGATCAATTGAACGAAGTCCAAAGGTTTCTTCACAGGCTTTGAGGAGACACATGAGATTTGTTAGTGGGGGAGCGACTTTGGCTTCAGATGGATACCGCGGGGCCAGACACCTGGTGTGAGGCCGCGAACAACCAACTTGCCCAAGAGGGCTCTACTTTGCATCTCTGGATCGATGATACCCAAGCCTCCTAGTGCCTGCGGCATGATCACCGCCTGCCAAGCAACCCGGACTCTAGTGTTCCTCGTGCCGTCCGAGCCTGCCCAAAGGAAGTTTCGAACCAACTGTCGAAGCTACCCAATGCACCCTCTGCGAAAACACCAGCAAGATATACCAGGCCGTGGCAAGGACCTAGTTTGCCAATAAGGCACGACCTGTTAGGGAGAATTTGGCCGAGCTCCAGTAGAGAAGCTTGCGTCGAACACTCTCAAGGACCGGGGCAATTTGTTGCTCTGCTGTAATGTCATTACCAACCTGACATCCAAGGTATCTCCCGTAGAGCCTTGGAAGCTCCTCTTACAGCGAGGGCTTCTCAGGAACACCCCATGCATTGGGGGGTAGTGGCAGCTTTCACTTAGATGGATCTTTTCAGAGGCCCCCCTTACAGGGAAGGGTTCCCCTTTGATGAGATAGGGTCTGGCAGAGTTTAGCAAGGGGGCCTCATTCGAGCTCATCCCAGATGAAGAGAGGAGTTCGAGCGTCAACCCCTTGTTTGGCACCCAGAGATCCGAGATCAGGAGGGGCGTATGCTCGAACGACGGACTCACATTGGTTGGGCACAGTGGGACAGTGGACCGGCTGGGTCCTTTGGCAGATGGAGCAAATTACCCATGGAGACAGAGGCGAGGCTTGGCGCCATAGCGCATCTACGAGGGGCAGGGCAGTGGATGAGAGAGATTGACCTAGCTATCCCTGAATCTTGGTGGGAGGGACTTCGCGTGTGGATGGACATCAGATGGTTGGGCTAGTTTTCTCGGACTGGTGTTCCCTTGAGGATGATGATGCAACGAGGCAGCATGCAGCCCGGTTTTTTTCGTGTAGGACTTGGAGGCCTATTGCAGGCACTCACTGAGAGAGACCCAGAGATGGATGCAAGTCTTGATGGCATTCACTGGCAGATGATCAGAGTGGTGGGATGTTTGGGGAAGGAGTGGCACATTGACCCTCCCAGTATCTCAGAGTAGGATGCCCCTAGATGGCGCCTCTGGCTTTGGGAGGGTAGGCCCTTGAAGGAAGTCCAGTGGGATCCGGGAGAGTGGTTTTGGTGCTCCAGGGGCGGCCTTGCCGAGCAGGTGGACGAGGTGCCCTTGTTTTCCTACACCACACGGATTGACAGGACGATTCAGATGGATTCTTTGATGTGGATGACAGAGTTTTTCCAGTCACCTAGCACGGACGAGCAGGCCCCAAGGAGATGATGGAGTTGAGACTTTGGTGCAAGAGCCACAATAGACTTGCTCACGGATTGATACACGCTTGGGGACCTTTCCTCCATGTTTACCAAACCAAAGACACGTCTGAATGGCACTCGTCCGACGCAGGGCTACTGCTAGGAGACCATAGCGGACCACACACACTGACTGTCACTGGCTTTCTATCACAAGTTTTATGCCACTGCAGACTAGCACAGGGCCGGACTCTCTCTTCGACGTGACCCCACCGCCAGTCCCTAGAGGAGTAGCACAGTGATGTCCCGAGCTTGGATAGATATCTCATGTATTTCATGCATTAGTGCTTCTATGATTATGTTATATTTTGTTTTGGGTGTTGAGGTCTAATTACAGGCCCCACCCAGTCAGCTCATTGTATCTGGTTTTTAGTCTCATAGATCCTTTGCTCTTCCAAAGCCTTTTAATAAAAGTTCTTTCTTTCTACACTCACAACCTAGCTTTTAGAGGTCCTACACACATCAACCACTACACCTTTTCCATGCACCAGAAAATCCACTGCCAAGCTTTTTTGTGGTAGTGTACCTCAAATCAACTGGTATGATGAGGAATGTTGTGACACACGAATCTGCCTAGGTAAGGATCAAGAAAATGGGAAGTGCAGTGTATTAATTGACGCCTTATTTGCTGGAAGAAGCGAGCCCACTATGCACAGGTAGAACACAAATTATACTGTAGTTTTTGAGCTCAGACTGCAAGGAAGCTTGGTAAAAATTATGCTAGCTATCCACCCACTGCCATCAGCTGCCCTGACAATTGGTTACATATGTCGAGCTCCTATACCTATCCCTAGTCAGCCCCCTCTCCCATACTGACCCAATGCCAAACTACTTACCTACATGTACTTTACAGTAGGCATGGTATCTAGAGCTATTGACAAACTTCAAAACGGTAGAGCGCATGACCACAAAGGATTGGTAGCTAAGCATCTTTCACATGCTTGGGACTTGGTGGCATCATTACTGGCCCACATGTTCAACGGAACATTATGCGAAGTATAAACAGTTGAGCCAAAGATCTTGAGAAACACGATTTCTCCCATCTTAAAGGAAGGTGTTCCCATAGAACCCACCATTGGTACGCACATGTGTGAGCTTACTTCCTAGTGAGAGAAAGACCTAAACTGTGTGAGGATGAATGCTTTCCTAGAGTGAGAACTACTTTCCCATGGCTGGCCAAAAAATTATTTTCCTTGTTCCTAGAACTATAATTGGTTTTTTCCGGAGGGACTTGTGAGAGCTGATCACGGATTTCTCTCTTGTTAGTTCGTAAGGAGTTGAGATTTTGTGAGGTTTTGGGCTCTAGAATCTCGCTGTCGGTGACATTATACTAGAGAATCTCCCAGAATTTTATTGTTTGTTCTTGGAAGTCTCTAGAGGTGAGATTTTGACCTAGGAATCTCCTCGAAGGGTTTAGATTCCACTGCCTGGGTTAGCTTTTCCGCACACTTGGGAAGCCTCTCAACAAGGTTGAGATGGTTGTGTGATATGAGATAGCTTTATGGAAACCTGATGTGTGGTTTGTCCATAGTTGGTGGGGTGGAAAGGTAGCTTGACCACTCTTGCGTGGCTCTTGGTTCATGAGGTGGACCACTTATACTTGGCAGTTAGAGAGCATATATGATCTTGAAGTATTGGTGGCCTTTTGGATGGACTTGCTCTAGGAATGCTAGATGACTCGAGGAGTCTAGCTGCTAATCCCTAATTGTCAAGAGTGTTGGTTCTCTAATCACTCCTGTAGTAGAAATGGATTACATTTGCTTTTGCAAATTTTGGGCAACCTTTCTTGTATTTGTTTATGGATCTCAAGTAAGAGCTTAGGTTCCCCGTTGATAGATCTTGATGGAAGTGAAGGGACTAAAGTCGGGAAGGAGGTTGGTCCATAGGCCTTTGCTGTATCATAGCTGACTATGTGCTACATAGTTAACAATGCCTTTGATTTGGAAGTGGTCATGAGTCCATCCTAAAACTCATACAACTGCAACAAGTGCTGACTAGGCATATCCACTCCACAAAGACAAACACCAATTCATTAAAGCAGTCCTAGCACAACTCAACACGCAAGAAAGCAAATCATGTTGCTTTGCGACATGTGCTCAACCTGTGCTCATAAGCACCAAAATCTAAACACAAGATCTCTTTTCAGACTCACCAAGAGCTGAACTATGGCCTTGCTATCAACCTAGTAAGCACATCTTTTGGTTAGAAGTCCAATCCTTCCCTGTAAAGATGCAAAAGATAAAGTATCACTAACAAAAAATGAGAGGCACAATTGCTTTAAATTGTTGATAGCCACTTGTGAGCATGATGGCTGAAAATTATAGTGGATTGCTACTAGAGTTACACTTCATGGATTGTAAGCGAGCTTCCTCTAAGGATTTTTAAATTCGAGTACTAGCGTTTATGAGCAAGGGAACTGCTATGAAGAAATATAGGAAGCCGAAGTTAACTTAGAGTGGTTCAAGAAGGGCAGGATAAAACTATGTCCTAAACTAATATAGGGTTATGCTAACGTGGTGTTAGCGTGTATGACTAACCCTAAGTTTTCGTTCACAAGAGTGTGGGCCAGTATGACCACATTGCATGGATGGGGTGGGAGGGTCTAAGTTTGTTGTAACTTACTAATTAAAGGCAACAATAATAGGTTACGGCATAGCATATCCCATGGTATATAAGTGTCTTGAAGGGTCACTTGTGAGAATTGTTGGGAGGTCGTTTGCTCTCAAGCTACCACATGTCATGCCTAACCTACGAAGTGCACAAGTCCGGCCTTGGGGTATAGATTCAAGACAGGTTGTATATACATTAGCTGTTGAGGGTGATCAGACATGTTGGTATGCACGCACATGCAGATGGTTTGAGAGTCTCGGCCTCCATGTTGATCGACTACCTCCCTTTCAGTATAGTATTGATGCCCCTTTGTCCCTCTTATAGGCAACCAGGTTATTCGGGAGGATCTTCTACAGCTACATACTTCAAGATAGGATCGGCACCCAGCGAGCTTCTAAGGGACCACTGTCTCTGTATTTCAGCAGAGGTTTTTATCACTCCACCAGGATATACACAGATACACCTCCTTCACTCTCTCTTTGCGGATATCGATCGGTCAGTTCCATGTTTCATTACATCACCTACGCATTGAGAGAGGACGGGCCGAGGGCATTCCCCCCGAGGACCGTAGTTAAATCAGCATGAGATTGAATCCGCTACCAATGCCTCTTTAGAAACAATCCAGTTTTCTCTTGTACCCTGATTAGAGGTGCCTGGCGACTTTTCTTCTTGAGATGACTTGATACAGAGATCATATACTCAAGACACATGGACGGGATTAGGGCTATAGCCAGACTCCACCTAGACCATGCTCACGGGTTTTTTCCAGACACGAAGGACGGACCGATTGATTACAGGGAGATGACGGGGTCGCGACATGTAGCATGAGGCCCGACAGTCCTGCCCAACGGATTGATGCACAAGGGACATTTCCTCCATATTAATCACCTCAACGACATGCTTAACAGGTGTGACAATTGACGTAGAGTTGCCGCTAGGAGACCACAGCAGACCACACGTATTGATTGCCATCATTGCTCCATTGCATCTCTCTTGCTGCAGCAGACTATCATTCCATCGGACTTTGCTCTCTTTGATTTGGCACGGATGCAGACCCCCTCGAGTCCGGATAGATAGACATATATTTCACCTGTGTCTCTTGTAGCAATGTTTCTATATTTCTACTTATATCTTTCTATCTGGGTGTTGTGGTCTGGTTGGAGGCCCCACCCCTTCGGCTCATTGTACTTGATTTTCCTTAATCTCGTAGACCTTTCTTGGTCTTTCGAAGACTTTAATAAAATTTATTTCTTTCTTTTTTTCTCCTCATCCCTCCACCGGTTGATGAGGGAGTAGGGGGATGGAGGAGCCACGACGGTGGTGGCATGGAGTGCATTTGAGCTGGTTTTACAACATGCTATTGGAGTAAGTTCATGATGTTAGTAGCAATGGTGGATTTGATAGCAGCATGGGAAGCATTGGTGTTTGTGCTCTCACCTTGTCTATAAATCTTCAAGTATAACTGGGATGACCAGATGGTCATTGCCATCATAACTGGGATGATCAAATGGACACTAGCATTGTAAGCATAACTAGGAGAACCCGCCATTGCTAGAGGTCGGGGGGCTTCCTCATTAGACAACAGGGGGTGTTGAAGGTCGTCTGCTCTCAAGCTACCGCATGTCATGCCTAGCTTACAATCAAACGTGTGTATACCTTGGAAAGATGGAAGCCACCACCCTTACCACAACATGCATGGTACTAAGAGGTAGTGGAGCAGTTTCATGCACATGGCCTAAATGATAGATCATCTCCTCCCTTTCTTGTATAGGGTTGACTCACCATACCTCAATCTCTCACGATAGGAGATCAGTCGGATCATTTGATAGGAACTTTTGAGTCTACACATACATGAGACAAGTGTCACTGTCAGAGTTGGGTACAAAATGCCAGTTCTAGAAAAAACACGTTTAGAGACTCACCGATGATGGATTCTTCCAGGTTCCTAGGTACACACAGATGCATGTCTTAGGTGGTATGCATATGGCCATCGGCCAGCTTAGGGTATCCTCTCATTGCTTCAGGGTAAATAGTGGAAGAGTTGAGAAAATTCAACCAAAGGAGAGGAAAGGGAGAGTATGCACCACAAGTGATGTGAAGGATGAGACACACTACATGTTCAGCTCTCATGAGATTCAAGGGATCCTCTTTCATGAGGGCCATTGGCATGAATGATGCAGTATGAGGATCAGAGATGTTTTAGGATGTACTTGATAGATCTCCGGTGACATAGATGCAGTGTTGTGGGGACCTGTAGAGAGACAGGGCTAGCCTCATGATGTTGTATAGACGCCTATCACGACCGTCTATGTTAACCACTTGTACCAGCACAAAAACTGTGACATCAATGTAGACCAGCCATATAAAAAGGACATATTTGCACCCCACAAGAGTCTTGACAGAGGGCATATGCAATTTTGCACGTTTAGGTATTATCAGATAGAAGCTGTAAGAGATCTATCCTTTCTAGACTAGTGGAAGATCTCTTGAACACATACTTAAACCAAGACTAGTTCCTGCATCCACACACGTCCCTAAGCGGAGATTCGAGAATCCCTGCTTTTTCCTAGACATCCATGCTTGACAATCTTGGCATCCTGTAATAGGGTCTGCCTGTGAAGGCCTTAACAAGCTATCTGTTCTAAGCTATGGACTAGAAAGGATAGTACTCACTCGTGCACTACATTGTACAAACAATAACCGATGTGCCCGAGCCTTAATTCCTAAATAAGCTTGCTTGTTCCCTAACACATGGTCCATGGGTTCATTCCAATTTACAAGAGTGAATCTTATTGCATAGTTGCATTAACAATCAAATCTCTGTATGTATGATTGCTTGCAACAGGTAGCATGGAGTGCATTTTTAACCTTGGTAAAGATTAAGGTGTGGTGGATATGTAGAGTATGATTGATGATGTAGCTGTGTTTTCTAATCTTATTTGTCATATATTGTCAGCTTATGTTTCCTCTTCTTTTAACCTCTGCTAGTTGTTGTACACACATGTTCAATACATTCTCTTTTTTAAACTAATTGCGGTCCATGTTATTTGTCATATATTGTCAGCTTATGTTTCCTCTTCTTTTATTCCAAAAATCTCAAAATAACCAACACTTCTCAAAAAGGTGCTAGTTGTTGTACACACATGTTCAATACATTCTCTTTTTTAAACTAATTGCGGTCCAATGTTTGCAGTTGCAAGCTCGTCCAAGATTGGTCAGGGTCTTGGTGAAATGGTAAGAGTAGTTACTTTTTTATGTTCAAGTGATGGAAGTCGTGTAAATCATGAAGGTGATGATAATATTCTTTGATTGAGGTGAATGCAAATGTTTTCAAAGTGTTGCAATATGGATTTAAATATTTGTATAGGCAATGAATGTTGGAAAGAATACTGACAGAACGAGATACAGGCAAGAAGAGAACTGAAGGGGCTGTCCGGGTCATTGGAGAAGGAACTCCACCCTCTTTTTCCCACCTCTAGATCTCCTCAGGCTGAGAGCCTTTGAATTACTAGGCCCTCAATCTCTGACACTCCCAGACAGTCCACTGCTGAATCAATCTCGCCTTGAACACCACACTCTGCTGGTCTGCATAGATTTATACAAGGTGGGAGGAGACAGGGTGGAAAAAGAAGAGGTTTCTGGCCGAAAACAGCAGCCTCTGTAACACCCCTTTTAACCTAAAACAGCCCGTGTCTCCCTTGCATATCCTCCACGCAGGTTCTGCCCTCAAAACGCCTCGTACTCCTGGCCTATAGCTCCGCACATCTTGCTGGCTCTACGACCTCTCCATCCCTCTAGGATCCTGAGCCAATCTGTGCTCTGATAGAGACTGATACCATGTGAGAGTGGTCAGCGGAATGGACACACACTGTGGGTGAGAGAGAGCAGTCAGCAAAGAAATGCACACAGGGAGAAAGAGGGAGAGAAAGGGAGAAAGACTTCACAAGTGATCTCCTAGGAAAGCCCTCTATATCACTGGGCAAAAACCACCTGAGAAGATAAAAACAAATGAGGGGAGGGATCCCTATATATAGAATCAGCCCCAGCCTCAACCAACCGACTGGCAGGGGCGCATATAGCCGACCCCCTGCCCTAGAAAACCGACCCCCTAGGGGGGGCGGCCGACTGCTCCTCCTGGCCCCTATATCAGGCCCACTAGGGGCTGGCCTCCACCTGCCCTATAAGGGGCTGCGCTCCAGCCTATGTGGCCGACCAAGAGGTCGGCCCACCTGCAGGTCGGGCTATCTGCCCATGGTGCCTCAGAAGGGGCTGCCCTGTGGCAGCAAAGCAGGCCTCAGGGAGGCCCTGAACAGCCCTGCACATGGGCAGCAACCCCTCCAGCACAGGGTATTGTGCCAACAGACCCAGAGGGCCCCGACCTATGCCATGAGCTGTGCCAAAGCCTACTCTACCTAAGCCTCACAATAGAGGGTGCACACCCACAACACTGGCCCTCACTCTATCTACCCTAGTCTTACTCACTGGATGGGCACACCCACAAGCGAGGCCCTCTCTCTAGGTGACATCATGAGATGTTGACCTCTAACAGGGTCATGTGATGTCACAAAGACCATTCATTTTTTTGATAAGCAACATGGCACTCCACTCATTCAGCATTGTTTTTTGTTGCATAAGAGATGGCTAAAAGATCAAGGATATGTACTTAATGCACATTGGGTATGATCTGATGAAGTGACATCTCAATTTGAAGCCAAGTGGCCTTTCTACTTTGCTGCTATATTTGGGTCGTTCACAGTGCTACAGATGACATGGAACACTTCTTTGGATCCAGCCACGGAAAGGGTGAGCGTGATAGGATAGGAGCTTTAATAAAGAGAGCACTCAACATGAGCATCTAAAGGAAAACAATGCCACTTTGAAATTTTCTCAAGACCAGCTTGTCTAATGGATGCCATTTCGAGTACTCTTCTCAAAGAATGCAGCTAAATAGAGTATTTTGGGAGATCAAAGAAGATATGAGTAGATAATTCCTAGTGGGATATGCGATCTTTCCCAAATGCACGCTTCATACATTGTGTCAATGGATATTCTCTATGTGATATTAGAATCAAGAGGTTGCCATGCTTTTGTTATTGGTGTGTGTAAGGACATTGGAGAAGATGCACTAATAGAACACACGTGAAGAGTTGGGAGTGTGTCACACTCTTGTCCCCTTGCAGGATATGAAACATTGTGAAGAAGAGGATGAGCACTCATTAGAGGAGAACATGAGCAATGATGGGCTCACGTATGAACATGAGCAATGATGAGAGGATCGATGGGCTCACGTATGAAGGTCATCATGATGCCTTGAGTGATGCTCCCTATGTTGGAGATAATTTTGCGATCATCCTAGAGGAGAATAATGAAGAAGATGTAGATTTTTACCTTCTCAAATACCCTATGTGGTGAAAGAGTTCACATTAAAACCACAAAAGTATGGATGATTTTTATTAGATCTTATCTTTTTTAGGGATACTACTATTCTAGAGTAGAAGAAGACGAGTACACACACGCCTTGATTGTAAGCCACTTGTTTTATTGTACTCAAATCTAGTTAGTGCAATCAAGTGTCCCATGGAACCTGTTGAGGGAGTGGCAAGTGCCCACAACCTATTTTGGCTTTTACATGAGATGGAGCCATCTACAATAGCATACCCTTTCATGTTTAACCTTCCTTTATATCATTTTGTTGGCCATATCTTATGCCAAGTAAACTAGTGTGGATGTTCTTTAGAAGGCAAACATTTGAACAAGTGTGCAGTTTCTACACTACATCATGGAGCTTTTGTTAGATGTCTTCTATTTGCCAACTAAATTGTTCTAGGGTTTTGAGAGCCTAGAGGCTAACTTTATTTTGTAACAGGGGAGTCCCCTCACTATTAGTAGCACGAGCAGTGAGCTTGGACTTCTTTGTTGGATGTCTTTTATGCCAAGTGAACTGGTGTGGATGTTCTCTTAAAGCAAACATAATAGTTGGCAGTTTCTGCCCCGCACTCTAGATCTTATGCCGAAGACTAAGTTGGTGTGGATACCGTTGGTAGCAAATGGTTGTTGAGCAATCAGCTTGGATTTTTTTATTGGTCATGTTCCAAACTAAACTGGTGTGGATGTTCTCTATAAGCAAACGTATGGATAGTTGACAGTTTGTGCTGTACATTATGGATCTTTTTGTTGGTTGTCTTTATGCTAACTAAATTGCTGCGGATATTGCTGACAGCGCACGGTTGTTGAGCAGTGAGCTTGGATCCTTTTTCTTGGCTTTTATGCCAAGTTAACTGGTGCGGCTGTTCTCCTTTAAGCAAACATATGAAATTTTTCTCTGCATTCTGTATGTTCTATTTGAAAATACAGTACAAACAACTTTGCTCTAGTTCAAGGGTTAAAAAGATTGTCTCCAATCCTGATCATTATAGAGATGCCCTTTATGGCATGTTTAAGAGTTATGCCAAGTAAACTTGCATTGATGTTCTCTCTTAAGAACTGATGCGTATGTTCTCTGGAAAGCAAACATTTGGACAGTTGTGCAGTTTCTGCTCTGCATTATGGACCTTTTTGTTGGTTGCCTTCTATGCCCACTAAACTGATGTGGATGTTCTAATGTTTTGAGAGCCTACAGGCTAACTTTTTTTTGTAAGAGGGGAGTCCCTCACTGTTGGTAGCAGATGGCTGTTGACCAATCAGCTTGGATCTTTTTGTTGGATGTCTTTTTTTGCCCAGTAAACTAGATTGCTCCTTATCGCTCCCACGATCTAAATCCATTAATTAATTACTCTCATCCGCCTCCCCCTTTAATTAGACACATTAACCTAATCTTACAACCCCCCTTCAATCTGCAAAATATGCATTAATCTACGCCTCTCCCTCCCCGCATCTGTGCCTCTCCCTCTACTTCTGCGCCTCAGTTCCCTCCGCTCACCTGCACCTCTCCGCTTCCCTCCTCCCCCTCACCTGCGCTCCCACTCCTCTCCCTCCATCCCCTCCTTCCCTCCCCCTCCATCTGCGCTCCCACTCCTCTCCCTCCCTCCTCCCCCTCACTTGCGCTCCCTCCCTCCCCCTCCATCCTCTCCACTTCAGCCTCTCCCTCCCCCTCCATATGCTCCACTCCAGCCTCTCCCTCTATGCCAGCCTCTCCCTCCCCCTCCATCCGCTCCCTCCCTCCTTCCCCTCACCTGCGCTCCCACTCCCTCAGTCCCTGTCGCCTCACCCTCTCCCCGCCCCCTCTCCCCCCTCCCTTCTTCCTCTCTCTCCTACTCTTCCTCCCTCTCCACAGCTCTTCCTTTCCTCTCCACTGCTCACACATATCACTCTCCCCCTCTATATAATTTCTCGGTGGCTCGCTGGGAATGTTCTGGAACTAAATTTCCAGAACGAACGTTCTGGAACTCGTAATTGTGCCTTACGTCAATCGTTAACCCTATTTGTGCGTCCTTAATTTTATGGCCTTACCTTACCTTAATTCTTTATGCGTGCCCCCCCCACAAACAAATTAATGAATAGCAAGTTTTTTCTCGCTGGGGGGCCCTATTGGATGTTCTCTATACAAAGATATGGACAATTGGGAAGTTTGTGGCTTGCATTCTAGATCTTTTTGTTGGATGTCTTTTATGCCAACTAAATTGGTGTCGATATTGTTGGTTGGATCTTTTTGTTGGTTGTCTTTTATTCAAAGTAAGTTGGTGTGGATGTTCTCTGTTAAGCAAACATGTCGATGGTTGATCCTTTTGTTCTTCGTCTTTTATGCCAACTCAATTGGTGTGGATATTGTTGATAGCGCACAGTTGTTGAGCAGTAAGCTTGGATCTTTTTGTTGGATTTCTTTTATGCCAAGTGAACTAGTGTGATAGTTCTCTATTAAGCGAACATATGGATAGTCGGGCAAATTCTGCTATGCATTATGTATGAAAATATAATATAAAAATCTTTGTGCTAGTTCAAGAGTTAAAAAGACTATCTCCAATCCTAATATGCATCTGAGCTGAACCATTGGAGAGATGCCCCAGAATTATGGCATGTTTAAGAGGTAGAAGTTAGGAGCTTGTATGCCAAGTAAACTGCCATGGATGTTCTCTCTTAATCAAACATATGGACAATTGGGTGGTTTCTTCTCTTCTATGTTCAAACTAAAAATATGAAATGAAAGGCTTTACTTTGGTTTAAGAGTTGAAAACACAGTCTCCAATCCTGAAGTAAACCATTGGAGAGATACCTCGGATTTTATGGCATCTTTAAGAGTTAAAAGTTAAGAGCTGAGTTGGATGGTTTTTACTTTGCATCAATGTATGTATAAGTGAAAATTATAATTTAAAAATACTTTGCTCTAGTTTAAGAGTTAAAAGCATTATTAATGCATTTGAGAGGAACCATTAGAGAAATGCCCAAGATTTTATGGCATGTTTAAGAGTTGAAACTTAAAAGCTTCTATGTCAAGTAAACTTGTGTGGATTTTCTCTACTAAGCAAACATATGGTTAGGTGGGTGGGTTCATGCTTTGCATTATGTATATTCAACTTAAAATACGATATAAAAGAATTTGCTTAGGTTTAAGAATTAAACTGTGTTTGAGAGGATCTTCTCTCCTTTAAATACAAATCGTCTGCAAGAAAAGTAAACCTTCAAAGGGACATCAGCTTAACAATAGTTAGATTAAATGTACATAAACTTCAAAGGCATATCGACTTAACAATAACTAGATTAAATATACATCTATTAACTTGACATTCATTCTCAAGATAGTTTGAATGCCCTTCATAAACTAACAATAGAGACATCGAAAGATTAAACCATTGACTCTAGTTCATAGTACATTCTAGAAAGAATCACCACTTAGAATAGTTTATGATCAAAAAAAGAATGTTATGTGTATTAGAAAGAGAGAGAGGGTGATAACAACAATATTATTCAATTCGGGAACTTGTATTACAGTTGGCTAGAGTATTCAAGGACTTTTAGAACTTCTATTACACCTGTGTTACATATTTTAGAACATTTAGGATTTACACGTTCAAAGATCCATATATGTATAGAAGTTTCAATGTGGGATTTACTCCCACTCCTTATGAAACCAAAGAGAATGATGTATGTATTACGAACATAGAACAACAGCAATAACAATCTGACAATAGCATTCATATTCTAGGGCTTGTATTACATTTAGGCTAGAATATGTATACATATTCTCTTCTTCTTCTTCTTCTTCTTTTTCTTTGTCTCGGCGATGAACTGCATGATTGTTATGGAAGTGCAAGTTGTTGCGGGAGGGCGGTGGGTCGTGTGTGTTGGTTGGATGGAAGTGAGATGTAGTAGAAGAAGAAGAAGAAGAAGAAGATTGAGACAGCGTTGTAGTGAGGTTGTGGCCACCATGGATGTAGATGCTTGCGAGCTCTCGCTCGAGTGGGAGTGGTGGTGCATGCAAACTCCCAACGGCTAGTCCTCCGTGTTGTGGTTTTGGTTTGTCTCTTTTCTTTTTGCAAAAAAGTCTAACCCCAACTCTTGAGGAGTGGTGATTACTTTTAAACTCACCACGTGCCACTGTTGGTCCTAGAAGTCCCTAAAGGTCTTCTCGATCTTCTTGAAGCACTGTTGAGAAAAGGGCAGGATTGTTGCCGAAAAGAGTATGTAGGAAGGCAGTACACGTTTGGTGCAGTACACGTTTGGTTATCACAAGTTTGGCTTATGGGGAGAGCAGCTTACCTTCCCATTTCTTAAACTTGTCCTCCATGATATGGAGACACCAATCAAAATTTTGCTGAGGGTGACTCTGACCTCAATCTGTCTAGTCCACTTAAAGCCAAACTTGTTGGTCCAATCTTGTCTTCGATTCGGCCCAACCAAAAGCGCCTCAATCTTGCTAAGCTAACTTTGGACCCTAAAACCCCTCAAAGACGAGAAGTAATTGTTTACTGTTGTCATCGGCAAAAAGTTATGCACAGTGCTTGGTGCCATCAAGGAGGGGCTGGGAGACCTGTTCCCACACCTTCTCCTCTCCCTTGTTGTGCCAATATACTTGCGTACCTATCGTGCTACTCTATTCCACATTTTGAGGTAAACTTTTATAAATTCCACATAAAATATCATAACTTTTATGTGGAATTTATAAAAGTGTAAAATTCTAAGTTTATTAAGTTATTTGATTGGAAATCATGCTTCCGTGTACGCACAAATCTGACACACTACAAGGACTTGAGTGCCCTCAACAGCCTTGGAGCATTTTCCCTTCCAAATCTGCCATGTTTTGATGCTCATGATGATCTCCCGAAGAATATTAGTACTCTATCTTGACTCAATGTTGATAGTGTGTATCTTGACTAGGGATATCTTGGAGGAGGCATCTCCGTGCTACACCACCCTTGCCCAAAAAATTGGGTCTGAATCCTTCACTTCATACCAAAGTTGTAGGTGTGTTTGTGTCAACCATATGAACTCTCATAAGATAGATACACCTCTTTTTTCCAGTCATAAGATGTACTATGGCTATCCATATCCTGTGTGCACTCCCATAAGCAATGGTAATCCATCTATGAGGCCATGAGACATCTATGACACGAGGGACTTATTCAAAGATAGTTCTCCATTGGTCAATGGGAAGTCCACCATGCAGACATAACCAAAAAACATCACACAATTGGTACAAAGTGTGCAAGTAGTATAGTACGAACATAGCATTCCAGATGTTATGCCGTGGTGTGACATATTATACATCAATAGACGATAGTGATTATTGTACTAAAACCCTAATTATATGATGTATGGATGGTTATGGCCTCACCCATGTGTACGATGTCTAGAAACCCTAGCTCAGTACTGGACACAACATGATAAACCTTGGGCTCTGGTTCCATTGTTAGGCTCTAATCGATAACAACAAACCCTTAACACACAAAGAGAGACCAATAGACAAAAGGTTGGGAGAGAGAGCAGAGGCTCACATGTGTACTGTAATGAGTGATAAGGCTAGAATGTGTAATGTCCAACTATATGTACAAACATGAAAATAAAATTAAGGGATGGGCAGACACCGAATGTCTAGGTGGAAAACACCTCGATAGTGTGTAGAGGAAAAAAGTGCCCCTTTAAGCTCCCTTTCACACGATCACTATCACATATGTAAAATCCTACAATGCATTTGGAGTGACATAATCCATACCTTTGGCCACCTCGGCTTGTGTACAAGGTGATGGTATTTTCTTCTCTATACTTTGATGGGGCTCTATTGGCAACTCAAACTCAAATTGGCTGAGAGCTATCCATACCAAAAGAGATCTCAAACAAAATGTAGTAGTTTTCACACTCTCTTTTCTAAAAAGATCAAGCACAACCTGTTTATGACAAAGTGGGATCATGATATTTTCTTCTCTACCTCTCCCATAGGGCTGTATTGGTAGTGCAGTGTCCCAATTGCATTGAAAACTCCCATATTCTAGTTTGAGATATCCTTTTGTTTCTTTCATACTAAATAGAAGTCTATTTTCTATAAAAAATTTGGGGTTTCAATACAAGTATGACTCATAAAAAATGTGTCCCAAGCCATGCCAACATAATGTGATTCCAATATTGATGGAGGACACTAGAAGTCCTTTGCTCATTTTCCACCAACCTCCCAATTGTGATAAGTTACAACTGCCAACTAGCCCTAAATACATGAAAAATGTAGGAGGAGAAAAAGTAGCAAAAGTGTGAAGAATCAAATAGCTTCTTCTGTACCTCAAGTATATCATGGTTTTCTTTTTCTACATCAGGTACTTTGTGAGGGAGTGCTAAAGCAAGAAAGTGGGTCCATTACTCAAGGAGAGAGTACTCATAGGAGGGATCATGCCATTCAAGGCCATCCTTGGAGACAGTACTCATAGGAGGGAGTACTCAACTATGTTTTTTTTTTTTTGCATACTAGGATCAGCTCCTGCGAATGCCCCCCCCTCCCCCGCTCCCGTCTACCCCCCCTCGCGCTGCGCGGCCCCTCCCCTCCCCCTCCTCCCTCACCGTCGCCTCCTGTCGCGGTCCTCCGTCCCCCTCTCCTCCCTCTCCGCCTGCCGTCCCCCCCCGCTCCGCTCCTCCCCTCTCCGCTCTCCGTCCCCTCCTCGCCTCCCCCCCTCGCGTTGCGCTACCACCCCCCCCGCCCCCTCCTTCCCCCCCGGTTGCGGCGCAACGCTGCCCCCCCCTCCTTCCTCGCCTCTCCTCCCCGCCCCCTCTCGTGCGGCGCTGCCACACCCCCTCTCTTTCCCTCCTCCTCCCCCCCTCCCTGCGCTGCGATGCCCCCCCTCTCTCCTCCTTCCTCCCTCCGCCACCTGCTCCCTCTTCACCTCCTCTCCCCCCCCGCTTCCCCGTACCTCTCCATCCCTCCCTCTTCCCTCCCCTGCCTCCGTACCACTCCCCCCCTCCTTCGTCTCTGCCGTTTCCTTCTCTTTCCCCCGACTTTGGAGCGTTCGTAGTTTTTCAGTGCGGTATGGTGGCCAAGATCCCGGAACCGGCGGCCTAGACGGACCCCCCCCTTCCATCAGCCTACCGCGTAACACTGACAGAGCACCAAGTCTCCTTGGTGAAGTAGGCTGCCACGGACTTCTCCCAGACTTTCGTTTATGGGAGAGTCATTGGCTACTCCCCTTCACAAGCAGACATCAGGGACTGGTTGTAGTCCACCCTCTACCTTGAGGACAGCCACATTGAGGAGGTTGCACTCATGGGACATGGTATCTTCTGGCTCAAGCTCTCCTCAGCACAGGCTGCGAGCGATATGGTCAGACGATCCCCTACTTCTATGGGTGGGAAGATCATCCTTATGGTCCCATGGTATAGGGGCTTCAGTGTAGCGGAATTTGATGCCCGTGTCCGCATTCCTTGCCATCTAGTTACCCTAATTTTCCCAGGCCTCGCAATCGAGCTTCGCCCGATCATCAAGGACCTGGGGGCGCACTTTGGCTGGCCCATGCAGGACACCTACATTGATGCGGCGGCAGCCCAAGGGGTGCCACGTGTCAAAGTGACAGTCCTCGATCCGCAAAGTATCCCCTCGGAGTTCGAGATCGAGACGGACACAGCTATGGTGATGCAGCGCATTATGGTCACTGGTCGCCCAGATCAGTGTCTGAGATGCCACGGCTTTGGGCACCAGGCGTGCTCTTGCCCTCGCTTCACGAGGAAAGAACCTCAGAAGGCCCCCATCCAAGCAACTCAGGATCCCCCCCGCAAGGCATCGACACCCCCTCCCGAAGGGGAAGGCTGGACTGAGGTCAAAAGAAAACGGAAAGGAAACAAAGCAGGACCAAAAAAGCCTTCCCATCTACGGCAAGAGCCCCCCCCTGTGGTCACCAATCAGTAGCAGCTCGGTAAGGGGAAGGAGAAGATCAGCCAGCCTCCCCCTCATCCTTCACCCCGCCCTCCCTCCCCTCCCCCCTCCTCCTCGGTCCCCTGACCTCCACCCCCTCCCCTCTCTTCCTCAAGCATGATCCAGAGGGAACCCCCCTCTCCGCCTGCGCCACCTGCAGCCCCGAAGCCAGCACAGACCTCCCCCGTGCCTATCCCTCTTGGCCCGGCGGAGGGGAGAGGCCCTTCCCTGTAGAAGGCCAGTACCACTCCAGCTTGTTCGACAGCCAGTACCCCTCTCTCTGGTTCAGACTCCTCATCCTCGTCCCCACACCCAAGGGCTGCTCCTAGAGCTCTACCTTTGGAGTTTTGCCGAGCAGGACCTTGGGATTATCTAGATGCAGTGGGTATTGGCTCCTTCCCTGCATGCCTAGACATCAACATCTTCTTCCTTCGCAAGGGGGCGGAGGGTAAGGTGTCCATCCTTGCCCCCCACGATGGTCCTAGCTATTCCTTCACTATCACCAGTGACAGGAATGAGCCATGGACGAATGAAAATGTTTGGGAGACGATTCGAGATCAGTCCCAGGAGCAGGTGTAGGACTGGATTGGTAGCAGAGTAGCGGAGCTTCTTCAGCAGCAGTGGAAGGAGGATGACGTTTGTCTGAGATGGCGCCACAGCGCCAAACGATTCCGCCTTTTGGTCATTATTCGGCCGCCTCTGGAGTGGGTCTACGCGGAAGGGCTCCGCCCGTGGAGGACCTCAGAGGTAGCGGGCTTCTACAGTATTTCCCTAGCAGAGGCATCGAGCTGGTTAGAGAGAGCTTACCACCATGGGACAAAGGGCCTCTCCCCTCTGTTGAAGGTTTTAGAGGATGGGTCCGATGATCCGGCCTCTCCTTCGAAACCCTCACAGAAGCGCCTTCGTCTGCACACTGGACATCCTCCGACCACCTTGACATCGACCGCAAGCAGACAGCTGTTTGTGGCCCATCTCCCCTCTTCATGAGTTTACGCATTATCTCTTGGAACGTCAACGGGTTCCACTCATTAGGAACTTGCGGCCCCAGGAAGATGGTGCTCAGACAGGAGCTCCAGCCAGCCTTGGTGGGAAGGGTAGATGTGCTCCTATTGCAGGAACACAAGCTTTCGGCTTCTCAGACTAGTAATTGTGGGAAGATCCTCACAAGACGCTCCCACACCTACTGGGAACCTTCGATTGGCGAGTTGGGGAGGAGCGGGGGTGTCTGTACCTCCATCGACACTTCTCTAGTTCAGCATGTGTATGGTTTTGGCACCCTGATCCCAGGACATGCACTTTGGGTGGGCTTGATTATTGAGGGATCTCGTATCGGCATCCTCAATATCTATGCCCCGATCGACCTCAAATGGAGAGCCGCTTTTTGGAGCTCTTTGACAGACTTATTACCAGAGATGGATTCTTGGATTGTAGGAGGGGACTTCAACAACCTTGAGACCTTAGAGGATCAGCAGGGACGGGGCCCAGAGTTCCTCGGTATAGCTCAGGCAGAGCAGGCAGATTGGGACTCCTTCCTGTTCGCAGTGGGAGGTCGGGACAGCTGGAGGGAGCCTTCGTTTCGCAGATGGATAGGGAGTTTGGACTTCTCTTGGGGTTACAGGAGGGAGGGAGGCAGACTTCTGGAGCGGCTGGACCGTTTCTATGTCAGCGATTGGGCGCTTGGCAGAGGTGGAGAGTCAGGAGTGGTTCTAGGGACGACACTCTCTGACCATGCCCCAGTCATCCTAGTCCTGGACTCAGCCTCTCACTCCTCACTCCACGCTCATGCCGGATCCCAGACTCCATCTACTCCAGAGCAGCGGTTCGCAGCAGGATAGTGGACCTGTGGGAGCAAGATTGGGACCCCATGGGGGATATGGCAGCACAGGTAGCTCAGGCGCTTGCCGAGTCTAGTCTCATCTATCAGCAAGAGGTGATTCAGGTCAGGCAGCAGTGGTGGGCGAAGGAGAGGGGTCTCAGATGAGATCTCGCCTCGATTCAACGGATGCAGCAATCTTCTCCAGGCTCTGAGGAGCTCAGACAGTAGGAGGTTCGAGCCCGAGCCATGCTAGAGGAGATCACCCAGTGATGCACAGAGTTCTCGTTTCATGCTTCCAAGTCCTTTTGGGCTAGGAAAGGCGACAGGATGTGTAGAAAGTTCTTCAGGACTCATGGCCAGAGGTCAGCAGGGGAACAGCTCCGATCTCTTAGAGCGCAGGATGGTAGTGTCAGGACAGATCTAGACGAGGTCCGAGACTTGGCGATAGATTTCTACAGATCCCTGTTCCAACAGGAGCCCCCAGACCCTCGTGGCCACCTATATAGGGAGGAGGTGTGGAGGTATACACCATTGCTCGTGCAGCCTAGCATGAGTGATTCCCTTCTCGCCCCTTTCACCATGGCAGAGATGCAGGATGCGGTGAGCGCTATTGATGGGTAGAAATGCCCAGGTGAGGATGGCCTCTCTAGAGCTTTCTTCACCACCTTCTGGAAGCAGGTCCACCAGCCCCTGCTCACAGCCTTCCAACATATCTTCTCCAGCGAACAGATGCCAGAGAGCCTTGCGACAGGCTTGATTTGCCTCATCCCTAAAGGGGGGGACCGTCAGGAGATCAGATAGTGGCGCCCTATCACCCTCCTCCCGACTACCTACAAAATCCTCGCTAAGATGATCAGTAGCCGCATCCGCCCCCTACTACATGACTTGATCCATGACACCCAGAGTGGTTTTGTCCAAGATTGCAGCATTTTGGACAACATTTTCACTTTCTCAGAGGCGACAGAGTGGGCCCAGCATAGTGGCCAGCACCTTACCATACTCCTTCTTTACTTTGAGAAGGCGTACGATAGGGTAGACTGGTCCTTCTTGGAAGGTACACTCTCTCGGTTCGATTTCCCGGACGAGTGGATCAGAGGTATTGCTAGCCTCTACAAGTCGGCCTCCAGCCGGGTTATCATCATCGGTAGGATGGGGGAGAGATTCACCCTCGAGCGCTCGGTGCGTCAGGGCTGCCTGCTTGTGCCCTACCTCTCCCTATTTTTTGCAAAGGCCATGACCCACTTCCTACGAGCCCGTACCACTGGTCTTCGCGGGATGCGTCTCCCTATTCGAGACGATGGAGAACTTCTGGACTCCGAGTATGCAGACGACACAGCCCTATATGTGCAGGATGATATCGAGTCACTAAAGCGAGTGAGACTGTCCTTAGAGGTTTTTTGCCTAGCCACTGGGGCGAAAATCAATTGGCATAAGTCAGTTGGTTTTCTTACGGATTCGGGAGCCAGCTCACAGTGGGGTATTTTCCTCGGGTTTCGCTGGATCCTTAGAGGATAGACGACACATTACCTGGGATTCCAGGTAGGCCTGGACATCACGCCGGCTCAGCAGTTCTTACCGGTCCTAGCCTCCATACGACGGAAGCTAGCCTTCTGGAGCACGGCTCGGCTATCCTTGGCATGCAGGGCCCTTGTGGTCAACCAGGTCCTTCTTGCCACCGCTTGGTATGTGGCCTCTTGCTGGTGTTTCTCGAGATCATGTGTAGCCCAGCTGAGGAGACTGGTGCGGAACTTCCTTTGGTCTGGCTTAGATGGTTCCGGCACCACCAGAGCCCGGGTCGCCTGGCAGACGGTCATTCTCCCCCAGACAAAGGGCGGCCTTGGCATCATAGATCCAGAACTATAGAGTCAGGCACTACTTGGCAAGTTAGTCATCCGTGGTCTGACCCCAGGAGGGCAGACGTGGAAGCTCTTGCTTCAGCATGGTCTCAGTGTGTGTGTACCCCCTAGAGAGGGGGTGATTGGCAGCCATCTATCCGGTGGATCTTCACTTCTGCCCCATTGACTCAGCCCCATTCCCCCTTCCTCCGTAGCCTCGTCTCGGTCTCAAGGAAAGTGCGACACAACCTCTCCCAGGTTCCCCCTAGCTGCCGAGAGGAGATAGACAGACAGCCCTTGATCTGGAGCAGCCAGGTGACAGATGATACAGGTCGCCAGCTTGGAGAGAGATCCCATATCCCTTGGGCGCTTTGGGCGTGTGGGCCCGAGGGACGTCTATAGCCAGCTGAGCCCAAGTGAGCTGGCAGCAGCAGTAGGTACGGCACGTGGGATCCAGGCTCGGTGAGCGGAGATCGATGCTGCCATTCCTGCAAGTTGGAGGACTCCCATGGTCACCAAATAGCTCTTCCCAGGAGATGAGAGGTGGCTAGGACAGTTCACACCCCGGGGCATCCCTTTGATGGTTGCAGGCCTTTTCTCAGACTCCTTGATCCACTTCTTCTCCGTCACCGATGATAGCCGCCTCTAGAGCAGAGAGGCCGTGATCGACCCCCAGCTTCCCTGGCAGTGCCTTCGCATCATAGGGCTGCAAGGGAAAACGTGGCATATAGACCCCCTGATTATGCAGGACCAGGACTGGAGACTCTGGATATGGGAGGGCCGTTCCTTGACAGAGGTGGAGTGGCACCCAGGGGAGTGGCGCTGGCCACCATTGGAGACCTCAGAGAACCCTACCCCCTTCGTTTCTTACAGTGCGCGTACTGGTAGGCGTGCTCTTAGGGCTCTCTAGCGCGAGCTACCCACATAGGCACATAGTTGGTATGCCCAAGGGATATCTCTGGTCTTTCTTCGCACATTCTGAAAGACTCTTTGGGCAAGCTAGCGGCCGAGGAAGATCTCTTACTTTCTTTGGATGGTGGCACACAAGGTGCTACCAGTTGGCAAAACCCGGAGTAATCATCACAGAAAGTATACATCTTACAAATCAGTCCCTACATCAGCATTCGACACCTCATTCACCTCAGGGACATCTTATGCATTCATAGTTGTACTTCAAGCTTCTAGGCCTTTATTTTATCAAGATGAGCCTACGAAAGATGCTAAATCCCGTGCCGATGGATGTTTAGCCATGTACACATTAGACGACCTTCAACTCATGACTGTTGAGCATACATGTTCGGCAAGTTTACAAACCTTGTCAGTTTCACGAGCCTCTTATTCAGCAAAGCAGCATATCA
The DNA here is from genome assembly GCF_047967505.1 of Dipteris shenzhenensis. Classification (NCBI taxonomy): domain Eukaryota; kingdom Viridiplantae; phylum Streptophyta; class Polypodiopsida; order Gleicheniales; family Dipteridaceae; genus Dipteris; species Dipteris shenzhenensis. The sequence continues at coordinate 27,031,576 of NC_141622.1, read as the reverse complement.
TACCCGCACCTTCAGCCCCAGATTTTCAGCCCCTAGATCACTATGTCCACACAGACTATGTGCTCTTCTTTGACCCCGCATCATTCGACAGAGATTATACCTCTACTGCAACATACCTCAACATTGCTGTCAGTTCTTTTGGGTTGGTGACACTCTTGTATGTCACAACCTATCGGATTCTTTTTGCATCGCTACATCGACTAGCCTCACATTCGAATGCCTCAGAGCAGCTATACAGCCCATGGCAACTTATGACATGTTCAGCCTTGACATGTTTAGCACGCATCCATACACACAGTTCTCCATGCAGTCATATTTTGATTGACCAATCTTTGATCCTTGATCCAGGTGGACTTGACTTTTTGCATATTTCCTTCCTCTTCCTTCCGGCCTATCTTCTGGGTTTTATTCCCAAAGGCGAAGGATGACCCACAACTTAAGAGGGGGAAATCAATGTTATGTACAGGATCGTAAGTTGTACTCATTGTACATGGTTTCGCTACGTAGTCACTATGCTCACATACACACATACTACTCTGATTTCTTTCAGTTTTCTTTTCCATTTTGGATGCTATCATACACACCAAACAAAATCCACAAAAGGGTCTTGCACATGCACCCTCTACTTACAAGTGCAATTTAAGAGGTGGTGTTAAAGATAGTGTAAATTGCACTATCCACATAGGGCATAGGGGCAAACCCTAACCCTAAGGGCTTCACATGTATATCTTCATGTGTGTGTGTGTGTGTGTTTAGATTAAAAAGTCCCATCAATAATTGAGCCATACAATTAATTCCATCAATTGGATAAAAAGTTAAAAAAGGAAAACATTTAAGGAAAAAATGTTTGAGACATCTAAGTTGAAAAATGCAACTAGAGTTTGCAAAATTTTTTATCAAATTAAGAATTTTTAATAATATTGAGTTTGACAAACATAATATTGAAAAAAGATATCAAATCCTCAGGCAGTCCAGGTTCCAAAGTCGGGGTCCACTTGCCACCATCCAAACAAACTAGGTGTTAGAACATCATAGTTACGTTTGGGTAGACAGGTAATGTCTGTTTTCCCCAGCTTATTATCGCTTTACCTATGAATATAGATAACCATATGGATTCTTAGATAATTTCAAAAAATAATTTAGCCACAAGTGAAGTTTAAGTCACAAGTGGAGTAAGGAGTGAATGAGTGCATGGGTTAAGAAGGGATTAGAGGAGGTATGGGATGATTAGTGGGTTTGGTATGTGGGGTGGTTAAAAAGAAAGTGTAAAGGGAAGATTTCACGGGGGTACATAAAAGAATAATTCATAGTTGGGGAAGTATACATGTGTGTGTGTGTGTTCGTGTGTAAAGAAATAAATGTATTATTAGATATCAATGCTCCACTCTCGTGTAACTATGCGGGAACCAGCTAACTCTACTTGTAAGCCCCCCATATGAGGAGAAGGCATTTGAGTAGCTAGGTTATCCGGTAGGTCCTAGTTGACACCAGATGGGGGCCATGTGTGGCCTGATGGCTGGACGGCTTCAGATAGAGTTGGCACACTGCCAACTAGGCTACATGCAAGTGTGAGGAGGCATCCCATGACTGACTGCACACAAAGTTCACTTCGATAAGAATGGCGCATAGATTTCGGATCTTCAAGGGAAGGTCATTGGTAAAGGTACACGGCACAACAACATCTACGAACTCTCAGCTTTCACTGCTCGAGCCGATGTGAGCAACACTAAGCTGTGGCGTGAGATGTTTGGTCATCTAAACCTTAGTTCTTTAAAGGAGATGCATAAAAGTGGAATGATTGCAGACCTACTAGAAATTATAGATTTGCTTGATGTATGTGAAGCTTGCATGATGGGCAAGCAGCATCAGTAGGCCTTTCCTAAAGAGGCCAGTAGGGCAAAGGCTCCTCTAGAGCTCGTTCACATGGACCTCTGCGGAAAGATGGAGACGGAAGCTTTGGGTGGTTCCTACTACTTCATGACGCTGATCGACGAGTACAGTAGAAGGATATGGATATACTTCTTGAAGACTAAAGATGAGGCTTTTAGTAAGTTCAAAGAATGGCATGTAATGGTCGAGAAAGAAACGGGGAGGAAGGTGAAGAAGTTGAGATCAGACAGAGGTGGAGAGTTCACATCAAGTGAATTCAAAAGTTACTACAAAAGTCACGGGATCAAGAGGCAGAAACCCCTGCCACATACACCACAACAAAATGGAGTAGCAGAGTGCAAGATGCACGTCATCTGTGAAATGCGCAGGAGTATGATGAAAGGGAAAGATTTGCCAAAGAATTTCTGGGCTGAAACATGTAACACGACAGTTTACATTCTGAATCGTAGCTACACGAAGGCTCTGAACGGGATGACTCCACTGTAGGACTTTTCCGGTAAGAAACCTTCAACTGCACATTTCAGAGTTTTTGGATGTGATTGTTTTGTGCATGTCCCGGATGCTAATAGGACCAAATGGGAACCAAAGAGCCGGAAGTGTATTTTCTTGTGCTACAGTGAAGAGGCGAAGGGTTACCGCCTCTATGATGCTGTTACCAAGAAGGTAATAGTGAGTCGTGATGTGGTCTTCTCAGAATAGTCGCATCAATTGGAGGAGGATGCTTCCTTCCCAGACAACTAGGACCAGGATATCCATCCAATACAACCACCAACAGCAGACCAAACTCCCCCAACGGTGCTTGGGAGGATTCAAGATAAAGAAGAGGAAGAAGAGCCTACAGAACCACAATGGCAACGGCCATTCCTGAAGTGGGTAAAGGAGCTTTTGGACGGTAGAGAACCTCTAGCCATTGAGGAGGAATCATCCGAACACCGCTGGTCCAAGAGATTAGAGGAGCAAAGAAGGGCGCAGGAACACTTGGTCAAGTCCGCTTTGATGATAGAGGTGATCCGTGCTAAAGAATCCAAGTGTCTTGAAGAGGCACAGGGTGATGATAGGTGGATGGAGGCTATGCAGTTGGAGTACGGCTCCATAATGAAGAACAACACTTGGAACCTTGTGGATCGACCACCAAAATGCAAGGTAATCGGCACCAAGTGGGTGTACAAGACCAAGTACAAGTCCGACGGCACATTGGATAAGTACAAGGCTCGGCTCATGGCAAAAGGATTTGCACAGGTACATGGTTTTGATTATCAAGATACTTTTGCTCCCACAGCTCGACTAACCACAATTTGTAGTGTTTTGGCTTTAGCAGCACAAGAAAGTTGGCTCGTGTTTCAGATGGATGTAAAATCCACCTTTCTGAATGGAGATCTCAAGGAGGAGGTATACGTGGAACAACCACCAAGTTTTGTGATCCCCGGTTCAGAAGGTAAAATCTATAAACTAAAGAAGGCACTTTACGAGCTGAAACTGGCCCCACGAGCGTGGTACTAGTGGATTGATGCCTACTTTCTGCAAAATGGATTTAGGAGGAGCCCATCTAATGCAAATTTGTATATCTATAGAGAAGGAGGCAGGTGTATGATCGTGGTCCTTTATGTGGACAACCTTGTCATAATAGGAAACCATGAAGAAAAGATCTCGCAAACAAAGCAGCTGCTAGGAAGAGAGTTTGAAATGACAGACCTCGGACTAATGCATTTCTGCTTGGGGATTGAAGTTTGGCAAGAGCCAAAACAAATCTTCATCTCACAGTTGAAGTATGCTGGAGAGATACTTAAGGCATTTGGCATGGCTGAGTGCAAGACAGTTGGCACCCCTATGGAGGTTGACGTGCAGCTCTCAAATGAGGATTCATCATCACTGGTGGATGAAGCGAAGTACAGAAGGCTTGTGGGCAGTTTGATTTACTTGTGCAACACGCGGTCGGACATCAGCTTTGCGACTGGTGTACTAAGCAGGTTTTCCAATAAGCCCTGAGAGAACCATTGGAGGGCAGGGATGCGGGTGCTGAAATACATCAAAGGCATTATGGCATCCCTATACCAAGGGCAAATCTTGACCGGATTCTGTGACTCGGACTAGGCAAGAGATGTGGACAGCAAGAGATCAGTGACAGGTTATTCTTTCTCACTTGGATCTGGAGCTGTGTCATGGGTCAATAAGAAGCAACCTACAGTTGCTCTTTCTTCTACCGAGGCTGAGTACAAATCAGCATGTTTTGCTTCTTGTGAGGTAGTGTGGTTGAGGAGGATTTTAGGGGACATGGGTGCAAGCCTACGCAATTATCATGTGACAATCAGAGCTGCATGGCAATTGCCAAGAACCCTGTGTACCACGCTCGCACAAAACACATTGAGATTCAATATCACTTTGTACATGAGCTCATCATGGATGGAGAGGTCGAATTGGTGTACTGTCTGACTACAGAGAATGTTGCGGACATCTTCACGAAGGCTCTTGGAAGAGACTTGCTCGAGAGGCATCTTCATCGACTTGGCATTGGGCCAAAAAAGTAGTTCACTTATGGGTGGACATTGAGGGGGGGTGTTAGATATCAATGCTCCACTCTCGTGTAACTACGTGGGAACCAGCTAACTCTACTTGTAAGCCCCCCATATGAGGAGAAGGCATTTGAGTAGCTAGGTTATCCGGTAGGTCTTGGTTTGGACACTAGATGGGGGCCATGTGTGGCCTAATGGCTGGACGTCTTCAGATAGAGTTGGCACACTGCCAACCCTACATGCAAGTGTGGGAAGGCATCCCATGACTGACTACACTGAGGGTAGATGGAGCATTTCTCGGGGCAGCCCACCACTCTCGGGTTGCGGGGCCCGTTTGGAGCCCTAAATGATCCTGGATGGCTTTGGGCCAAACGGAGACCATAGGTTAGTTGCTCTATTCTGCGCCACGATTCTAACGTGTGGTCGATGGCCTATTCCAATCGGCCGTTTTGGGCCGACTGGGTCGGTCTCCCAATTGGGTCTAACCGACTACAACTGGTGGCTATATAAGAGCAAGCCCGTTAAGCCCATATTTATCACTGGCTACATCAACCCTGATTAGCATCCAGCCTCTGTCCTCTATTGTTTCCAGCACGCCATCGAAGCTCACTAGACCAGCTTTCAAGTTACCTCCACTTCTTTGGGTCTTTTCGTTGTGTTGTGCAATCTGGTCTTGATGCTTGACTCTACTGTGTCATCAACCTTCCACTTCAACCTGGAGCTCTGCTGTCTGCTCATGTATTTAATCTTTGCACTTTACTTGGGAGCTCGGCTTCGTGTTCATAGCTTAGCCCTTGACCAGTTTTGCCTGTCTATCCTTGTGTTGTCCTTCCTTTTCAACAAATAGCTTCATTACGAGTCTCCACCCCCTTTAAGATGTTTCTACAAAGGTTTCTACCAGCGTGAATTGTCTCCTTTCCTACATGGCTTTCACTTTCGCGCAAGCTCTTAGTGCCTAGTCCTCACTGCATTGTCGGCGGCCCTCCTTCTTGGCCTCTACAAGGTCATTGCATAGCTTGTCTACATGGTGAGTCCTCACGGATCCTCACGGCTCAAACGTCTAGTAGCCTCCTCTTACTCATGTCGCTGCAGCCTCCGTTGTGGTTTTCTTCTGTCTCACCATGCAAGATTCTTCTTCCGCCGGCCTTGCATGGATTCGGCTATGTGGGTTCAATACATGTAATCTTTGTTGATTTAATTGTCTTTATATTTTGTTTATTTAATCCTTTGGGATTTTTGATATTTGCTTTTATCTTTAATGTATGTTTTTATATATAAAATTGTCACTTAGTCTCCTTTTTTGTCTTTCATTTTTCCTTAAATTAAGATTGCTTTCAATATGAACCTTTTTAATTTCTTTTAACAAAAAAGTTATATTCCTCTAATTTTTTCCTTTTTCTTTTATCCTTGATTTTTTTGCAACTATGTTTGTTCATTTACTTATCTTTATTTAATTAAGCAATTTTATTTAAATGTTACTTTTTACTTTTTTTTACCTCTTCAAATTTTTCTATTTTATGAGGCTAATTCTTGTAACCTAAATCTAATTTCCATAGACTAAGAAGTTATTTACTTACTCACCTTAGACTACATTTACAGTCTTAGGTTTGTACTAAGCGCCTAGGTTCCTAATTTCTTTTGATTTATTTATTAATTTCCAGTGCCTTTATTCTTGGTTTTTCATTTACTGCTATTTGCAAAAAGTAATTTAGGCAACTAATTTACTATTTTATTTTAAACCATGTTGCTCCCTCAAATCCTTCCTTATGTTAATCCTCCTCAAACCCCCCTTTTTAAAAATATAAGTTTGGTCAGAAAAACTTAGACTCTTGTTAAACTATTAAAGCTTATTCATGATTTTCAATGGATTTATCCCCTCTTTTAATTCATTTTCTTTTTTTTTGAATTTATTGTTAATATACAAACTTTTTTATTTTTTTGAGTTCCCTTAAATCCTTCTTGTCATGTATCAAGTAATTTCACCTTCCTCAAAACCCCTTTGTAAATTATTTAATTAGTTTAGAATAAAAAGATGTGCTTCCCAAGGGTGAGGACTACCTTCCTTGTTGGCCTAAAAAAGATGTGCTTCCCAAGGGTGAAGGCTAGTCCGTGAGAAAAGTATGGGTGTGGATTAACACCCTTTTTTTGGTTGAAAGCCTATGTGTCCTTGGTTTGGTGTCATAAACCCCCCTTATTTTTTTGCTATAAATTGTGATGACTACTTCAGAATCCAATTGGATGTCCTAGTCTTTGGTATAAGCAATAACAAGCTGGGGTGTACAAGCATTACCTGTCTTCCCTCACAAATCTATGATGTTCTAACACCTAGGTTTGTTTGGATGGTGACAGGTAAGTAGACCCTGACCTTGGAGCCTAGACTACCTGATGGATTTGACACTTTTGTACTGAGTTTTGCTAACTCAATATAAAGAAAAATTCTATTGCCAATCCTCTTCTTTTCCTTACCAAATTTTTGGATTGCAATATTGTCAAAAGTTACTTCAATTTAGTTTTCTTAAAGAATTTCAATCCATTTCTCATATGCAACTTTTTATAATTATCCAAATGATTGAATTAATTGTATGGTTCATTTATTGATGGGATTATTAAATCTACACACACACACACACAAACACACACACAAAAATAAATTTGATTAGTAAATGTATCTCACACGCATACATGTAAGAAAACAATACAACGTCTGTGCTGAATAGATAACAGGATCTCGTATGCAAGAGAGAAAAGCAGATAGTATGGAGAATCAAAAATTTGATTACTATAAAACTGATACAATAGATGGCGTTGCCTCCCAGCCGTGCACTCCTGTGTGAGTCTTCAAAGAAGTTGTTGTGTTCTATTTGTTCCAATTAAGTGAAACAAATCAAAATTCCTTTGTTTTCTAAAAAGAACATGAAAATATCTCAGCACGTTTGATCTCCATTAGAATATCATTTGCACAAATTAGAAAATTATCATTTGATGGGCAATATGGACTCCACGGTAGCGTTGTTAATGTCTTTGCAAATGTGGAAAGAGCACAGCATCTTCTCCCCAGGTTTCTAAGCGAACAAGACACTGTTGCTGTAGCTATTAAATGAAAGCTTTCTTATAAGCATAGCTACATGAGTGGCATTGTTCGACCTACAATGACAATGCTTGCCCTAAAAGAAATGTTGTTTTCTCCATTGTACAAGTTATTCAAAGTCAACATAAATCCATTGTGGGAAATGCACATTGGTATGATACAAGAACAAGAGAAAGAACTCCTTCGTGAAGACATCATACTGCAAAATCTAGATGATGTGATGACCAACCAATAACTGACACATTAGTTCGAACACCATATTAGAGAATTTGGGAAAATCCTGATAATTTGGGAACTTTTGAGGGGTTGTAATTATGTAACATTCAATGTTTTTCATTGATTTTTCCCATAGATTTGGGAGTCCATCCAAATCTTGCAAATGTGCATGGTTTGCATCAACATAAATAAAATGTCAAATGTTGAGGTTTCGACCAATGCATGGTATTTTTTGAGGGGTTACAATTACAATGCATTGAGTGCACTCCATTGACTTTCTCCCTGGATTTGGCCGTGTATATGAAATTCACAATTTGTGTGCCTGTTCTGCATTAGCCGAGAAAAAAACATCATATGTTTGAGTTTAACGAAGCATTTTTTGCCTCTTCTCAAAAAAAGGTGGTGTTCAAAAACACCATTTTAGTTTAGTTGGAGAAAAAGTAAGAATGCAACACTATTCCTTGATATTTTGTCGAGTGTGCAAAACTTGCAACCACAAAGCAATGGTCTGCAAAAAAAAAGATAAAGAAAAAAGATCAATGTCATACCTTCCAAATATTTGTTGTCAGTATTTAAATAAATTATTGTTGTGCAAGGAAAAAAAAGTCATGCTTTTCAAGTACCTTCACTCCATTGTGGAGTCAGCATCAGAGTCGGAATCTGTTCTATGAGCCAAATTGGATAAAGCTCGCTTGCGTGCAATGGTTGGTATCTTCACCTTGATGGGGAAGTTGCTGCTCTTCGAGGAAACCTTCTTTGAGAGGTTTCATTTTGGAACCCATGACCATACAATAGCATCAACAGATTCCCAACATGGAGGATCACCTTTATTGCACATCCAAATCTTGTTCCAAAAATCTACATACACCTCCTCAATTTCTGCATTGTCTTTCGATTGTACTTGAGGGATAGTCGTGTCGGTCAGTTGGAGATTTGTCTTGCTCCTAAGTGCTTCTTATTTTTCTTGACTCAACTTTGGTCCATGAGTATCAAGTGCATGTAGATTACAAATTTTTATCCTTCATTCACCATTTGATCTTTATTTGTTATTTCTTTCACACCTCTACCATACTTGTGAAACAATCATGTCTATTGGTGGGGACTGAACTTGAATGTATGCCACACACGTAATCGCAATGAAACATTTAATTGAAACCGTTTCAAGGGTTTTGAAACATTTTAAAATAAAACATTTTAGCATTTTCTTAATTACTAAACATTCTATTTAGCAGTACCTCCAAAGACTTTTGAAAGGTCCTTGAGCAGAGGTCCCCACACCCCTCACAAACCCGACCATTTGGCAAGGGCGATGAAGGCAGTTCAGCAGGCTCAATGAATCATACTTGCTTCGCTAGCCAGCAAAGTATCACCCTTCACCTTCAGTCTTTGAATCCTCTGTCTTTTGCACTCTTCCAATCCCGTAGTCAGAACTGAGTATTCGGATAAATTACTACTTACCACATTATCTAGCACCAAGTTTTGCTTGTACACAAGATTCCCATCTGGATCACATATCAAGTATCCGCTCCAACAAGCTGGGTATCCTTCCTATAAACTTTTATGTCCGGCTCTTCCTCAATCCTAGAACACTCCTCTTCCTTCCTCGATAATTCCAAATCATATCACTTTCCTCTTCTGTCTCATCTAGCTCATGTATTGCACCTGATCCTTAATGCCAAGCACTATCCTATGGTCATCCATCATGATAAGCTATCCCCATCTCCAATCCTAAATGGCTCCAACACCCAATAGCCATGGCCTCCCCAAGATAAGGGAGTAGCAATCCCCCTTGCTAGTCATGTCATGATATAGAAATCCACCTTCCTGATTCCACACACATGCACTGTCACTTGTTTTACAATCCCCACACATCTGGCCTTGCTGTTATTTGCCATTCTCATCTTGACACAGGGTACTTCATCAATTTTCATCCCTTACCAATACAAATGATCCTCGGACATGATACATATATGTGCACCTCCATCAACCAAAGGTTGGGGTATCACGCCCACTTGAGATGCAATCTACCAAAGGAGGAAGATATTTAGAAGTGTCAACAAAAGCCACCTCCATCTCCATGACCAACTATGTAGCTAATTTTTCAGATCTCACACTAACACACCTAGCAAATTCCCTTCTCAAAACTAGTACCAAAGCACGAAGTTGGGGAAGAGAAATATGAAGCCTAACCTTTTGAAGATCGTGAAAAGATCATGTCCCATGCCCCCACAATTCCAAGACTGCAACCTTCCTCTGGCTCCTTGTCTCTGGTTCCCAAACTTTGGGCCATATCAATAGAAAGATTCTACATGTTCTCATTCACCCTCACACTAGCTATTGCTAGCTAGCAAAAGGAGAGAGCTATGGAATATCAAGTGCCATGAAACACCCACCACAAATACACTAAACAACACAAATCACTGAAAGTATGACTCGGTGAAACCAACACCATAGAGCCTCCCGTTCTACTCTCCTATCATGTATGCCTTGCGCAACAAAACAACAAAAAATGTACCTGTTTTTGAAGCCACACAATGCTTCTAAAAGATGGCAACCCATCGCTTTCTTGAAAAGAACTAGAGAACTCGTGTAGAACCTCATTATTATAGAATCTAATGGAAAGCACGAGCATACATCCACTCCAAAACACTGCACAACACCAACACAACTCTGGTGGAGCTCGCAAGCTATGAATCGTCATAAATATAGAGAGGGAAGGCAAGATTTATATGGAAACTTTGAAATAATTGAAGAAATCGCATGGAGAAGCAACAAGAGGCTAATTATAGAGGGGGCAGTGGAGAGAGGAGGTGGAGAGGGATTGAGTGGAAAGAGGTTTAGGGATGCAGAGGGAGGAGGTTTAAAGAGAGGGAAGTATGTAGAGGAGATGTAGAGAGAGGGGGTGGAGAGGGATGGAGTGGACAGAGGTGGAGGGATGTAAAGGGAGGGGGTGGAAAGAGGGAAATATGTAGAGAGATGAGCATCGTTACTCCTCTTTGGCATCAACTGACCTTCACGTCCCGCCCCCACTAGATCCTTCCCCCCTGCCCCCCTGCCTCTCCTTTCTCTCATCCTCCCCCCTACCTCCTCCGCCCACCTGTCCCCCATCTCTTCCCCCCACCTTCTCCCCCCCCGCAATAGTAGCAAGCTCACCCGCTGCCGCCTCCTCACGTGCTTCTTCTGAATCCGGACCTCTGACCCCCAACCCTCAAGCAAGGGCAAAGGCCTAGCCCTCTCTACTAGCCTCCTCCTCACTTCAGCCACATAGGTCCTCTCTTTTGTAGGACACTATCTCTTCGTAGGTGCCAAGGGGAGGAGGATTCATCCTCTCAACCTCCATTTCCACAATTACGCACTGGGCTTCTTGTATGAGAGATTTTGGAGGCTAGGACTGTGGAACTACCTCTAGATCCCGAACTCATATCCTATGCCTCTAGAGCTGAGAGTATTGATCATGCAACCCCAAAAAGGGAAAATTTGTGTGATTGGATCCTGCACTCATCATTAAGGGTTATCCACTTCGCCTCCACAAGTGTAGCGAAGTGGACTCTGTCTCTTGTTGATGCCATGATGGAGCATCAGATGTATCAGATTATGGACGAGTGGATGGGCCCATAGGGAATGGATCTGTAGTGCTTTAGCTCCTTTTAAGAGGTAAATTTTACCCCGACAAAGTCTCAGACTTAAGCTTGGAAGTAGGAGTGATTCACCTACTACCCAACTTAGTGCTCACTCAGTTGCATTACTGGATGCTTCAGCAGTGCACCCATCTCTTTGGGCTATGTGCTTCCTTAATGATGTATTGGGCACCAAAGGTCCTGGTACGTCGACGCATAGGTATCGGATTGCTCTCGCTCTAAGCCCCCTTCCAAGTCTCAGAAGCTTGGTTTTCTAGAGAAGTCTCTACGCATAGATGAGTCTTGTTTTCTACCACCCCATCCCCATGGATTGGACGATGGTGATTTGGAACGTGCATGGGCTCCATGACCGTGAACATAGTTAGCCACATTATTTGATACTTCGACAAGAGTTGTAGAGAGTAGTGGTAGGCCGGGCAACAACGCTCTCCTCTACAACCCTAGGATACCACTTCACTCTTTGCTACTCAACATCAATAGTGTCCCACTATGATCATCATAAACTGTATGAGGGAAGGTCCTATCATTTCCACAGGTGTTACTGGAGATCAAAGGCCACTGGTGTGAGGTGCAAGGAGTGCATGGTAGCGTCATAAACATCAACAGTGTCCCACTATGATCATGATATCCTATCTAAGGGAAGGTCCTATCACTTCCAAAGGTGTTACAGGAGATCAAAGGCTAATGGTATGAGGTGCAAGGAGCATCATATGCTATGGCGCAATGGATCACGAGATGATGGTGAAACTATACACTAGTGATGGAGTGGACTAAGGTGCTATTAGCGCTTGCTGAGCAGTCATTTGGTGCTATGAAGGATGCCTTGGAGTACATTGGTTGGTTGAGTCAGGTAGTAGCTTGGTCTAGAGAGGCCTTGTAAACCGTTGTGCCGTGAGCTATTGAAGGTCGCCTTTGAGTCGCCTAGTGACCTAAGTGTTGGAGATGACCGCTATAGTTGTGTATGGCACCTGTGTGCACGGAGCTTGTTGTGATGCTATTGGCACTTGCAAGGGTCTCTTGAAGAAGGTCCTTGCACCTTAGTTGTTTTCAATGTGTTGGCCGCTCATTTGTTGTGAGTCGACTGAGCTAGAGTTGCTTAGGCAACTGAGTCAAGGTTTAGAGGCCCTTGCGCTTCAACTGCATGAAGCGTGGAGTAACCTATTCGAGGATAATTGAAACTATAATAGTAGGAGGGAAATAGAGAATTGAACCTTACTCTCTAAATACACTCATAAAATGAACAATCTCAGAGAATAGAGTCTATGAGAAACTCCATAAGGAATCTTGATACTAAAATCAACATATCTCAATGTCCATAGCTCGGAATGGTGAGGTTCCTAAACCAAGTCAGAGATGGAGAAGAGCTCTACACAATGAGCTTGAGAAATCGTGAAGATGCAGAGGCTCATGTCCAGCATAGATGCATGACCAACTCAGTGGTCTAGAAAACCAATGTGCCAACATTCTGAAACTCATATGCCAGGCCTAATATCTAGACCATATCAATGCCAATACATGGTTCCCATAGTACATCCCCCTCTTGACTCCAGGGACTAACTAGGAATATGGAGCCACACACCATAAATATAAAAGAAATACATCATTTTAGGAGGACTATCCAAGGCAGAGAACCTTTAACTCAAACACATATAAAATATTTCATTCATTTTATGCATAGCAAGGGCAGAGAAACCGTAAAATATCTCTGAGTGGCTGCCTGCACAAATGTGCATATCTCCCAATCGATGAGGTATGTCAATGATGAGCATGGCAAGGATGCCCTGAAAGGTATGTCGATGATCATGGGAGCAGCTATAAGGAGTAATCACATGATGACTCTCAAATTATCACTATGTGACTCACTAAGATTGGAGTAGAGGCTCGAATTTGAGCAATTATACCAAAAGGAGGCAAAGGTTTTATAGCCAAATCCTAATGCGATCTTAATATTGGTTTTGTTTTTTATTCCTTCCTTTTTGACATGGCTACTAGAGATGATGCCAGGAGAAGAGTTTGGCATTCTATTTTATAATGGGTGAAACTAGTTTTATTTGATGCACCTTTTACCAGTCTAGAATCCAAGACTATGCCCTTTGTCCTCCACAAGGGCAGGTATTCAGGCATGGTGGGTTGATCTCTTCCTTCATTATTTTTGGGACATGATTGGGGACCATGCCACTTCAGCCCTGTGGGACATTTAGACTCTGGTTCTCAAGCTTTAGTTGGTAAGTCACCTCAAAGGAAGTGAAAGAAGAATTGAGTAGATTGATATGTTTTTTTCCTTGGACTAGGTTCTCTTAGATGGCAAGCCTTACCATTGTTGATGCTCTAGTTTGCTCACTCCCCAATCATTAACTTACGAGTGCTCAACGTATCTGCTCGCGAACTATGAATCCAATCTTGTGTAGTGCTTGGATGAAGATGCTCTCTCTTGCAATCCTTGGTGAGCTATGTACAGGTGTGCTCAAGTGTGATGAAGCAGATGCCAAAAAAACAACTCAGACGTTGGGGTTGTTGTTTAAGGGAAAACCGTATGATGATGGGGGATCAAGTTCTTAACAGTTAAACAAATAGAGCAACATCACATGAACAAGTTGATGTAAAAGACACACTTATATTAAAGAATTATGTTTACAACCAAGCCGCCTCTAAGCACTTAGCAGTAGCAAGATCCTAACCTAGCAAGCTAGGTGTGAGAGAGAGAAAGAGAGCATGAACCACAATGTCTTTTATCTCTTATGCTCCTTGTTACAATGCTTCTTGTTACTAAGACTATTTCAAAACCGACTTCTATTGTTGGGACACTCAGTTTCATTAGATTGTTGGTTGCCATTGGTCTACCGCCCTTAGCTCTGGGTTGCCTTTGCTTTGACTCGAGGTCACCACTTCCTATTGCTAACATTCACCACTTAAAATTTAACAAATGGGATGCTCGCCAGTCAGAAGTTAGCTAATGAGATGCTTCTCTTGATCACCAACACCCACTCTTGCGCCTATGATTGTAAGTCTGCCTATTGGCATGACTCGAGGGCCATCATTTATACTCAACTTTTTGATGATCGGGCCCTCATGGTATAGGGCTCACTGTAATGAGGCATTGCTCAAACGTCGATACGTGAGGGTTGAATCCTCAAGGTCTTTGTATGGGATTGTGTCGTGGTTGTGGAGTAGCAGAGGAAGGACCAGGAGTATGGGGGTGTCACTTGGAGGAGCTCGAGAGGAAGATGGCCTGGGAGATGGGGATCAAATAGGTTTAGCCTTGGGCACTGATCCAAAGGAGGCGAAGCAGATCATGAATGTCAATTGGATGGTCCAACCAACAGCCAATCCATTGACTAGAGCTCACAGCGCAGCGAGAGGGTCCTTGGTGGGGTTGGAAATGCCAAAGGGCCAAGGAATTGTCAAAACAAGTCACATAATGATGAGCTAGGGTGACTCCTTCCTACCACCTAGTTTGTAAGTCCTTACAAAGATCCAAGATATTATTTCTCATAGCGGCTACCTCTGTGATAGAGCTGTCGAGAGTAGCTTTTCTATTTCCCTTAGTAGCTTTGTGTAATAATAGGGCAACTAGGACACAATAGGCTAGGCAAGTCATGGATTCGCATAGCAATAATGCATCTTTCAGCCTTATGAATGTTGTGCTAGTGAGATACTTAGTCCTAAACAAAAACGTCAAAATTTTGGATGGCACGGTTGTAGATGGACATTGCAGAGTCACTAGTCCAAGTATCCCATTGTGGATAGGCTATAGTGGGCCGGGTAGATTAGGATTAATAGGATCAATTGTTACCACGACTTGTACCCGATAGGAAATTGGTTGTGTTTGAGTACATGGCATAAAGAATTATGTACTGGTGCTAGGGATGATGTAATATCCATTAAAAATGGACTCGACTTCAAAAAGCCACTTCGATGAAGTTTGAGTAGCCCTCTCAAAAACGTGTTCTTCAGGAAGAGAAACTTGAACACCCATCTTAACAAATAGAGGTAAGTGGGCCTAAGTCCCCACTTCAGCTTGTGACATGGCTGCGCCTTGGTCTGAAGGATCTAGGGCATGTGCCGTGCCATCTTCAACTAGTTTGGTCTACCCTAAACTAGTTGCCGTGCTTCTAGAACTAGAGGCCAGTTTCTAAATAATTGACTGAGTCCAAGGGATGGACTGCAAAAGATGGCGAGTCTCAGCTTGATCTACTACTAAGCCATCATCGTCGTCAAGATCCTTCTACCTAAGCAACTTCATTGGATGCTCGTGGAGTGCATTGAGGAGTCGGATCAAAGGATCAAAGATTAAAGTTGGGCATACCGGACCAACTTCCCTTGGAACTACACATTCTTGGCCTTGGTCCCCTCCATTTCTCCCATAGCCTAGTGGAGCCTCGTGTTTTTTGCCTTGAAAGTAAGGCTATACAAGGCTGATGTGTATGCATGTAGGAACCAATGCCAGAAAATAGTCAATGAAAATGATTGTACATGGGTGGCAGCATATGTGCATGCAAGATGAATGCAACAATCTAGAATCCAAGAGGAAGATCACTGCCAAGTGTCACACTAAGGTGCCGAAGTGCCAAATGCCAGGGTATTGTGCTGGTGTCATATGTGTGAATGTGTACACCGATGATAGAACCGCATGGACTGACGCTGGTGGGAACTAATAAGGTAATGCGGCAATGGCTTGCTTGGCTTGGTGGAGTTGGATCTCCTCTATGGCAGTGCTAGTCTACAGCTAGACTACACGTCAAAGCGTTAAATGCAGCAAAATAATTTTATCTTAATTCATTTCAAGTGCGCTGCAATGGATCAAGAGGTGGTTTCGATAATGAGGATTCAATGATGCCATTAGGAAAGAAGGGAACTCATTTTGGGGCCCTCTAAGAAACTCACTATTTACCTATTTTTGTTGCATTCAAAATATAGGAAATGCCATAAAATACGGATACTTACTGTACAAAAATGTCAGTCTAGTATGCAGGCTTCACATTAAATGCATATATAAGATCCTTAATTTTCTATGCAGAATTTGGTTATTTTGACATCGCCAATGTGTTCAGAGCGGGCCAAAACCCCCAAATCGACCTTGGAGAAACTGAAAACTGACGCCGAGAGGCCCGAAAAAGGGCAAAAATGCCCGAAAAGGGGGATTTGCTCAAAAACGCGATTTGGCCAGCTGGAATTATAGATTTGGCCATAATTCCAGCTGGCCAAAAATGCGATTTGGCCATAATTCCAGTTGGCCAAATCGCATTTTTGAGCAAATCCCCCTTTCCGGGCATTTTTGCCCTTTTTTAGGCCTCCGGGCATCGTTTTTCGGTGTCTCTAGGGTTATAATTCCAGCTGACCAAATCGAATTTTTGAGCAAATCCCCCTTTTTGGGCATTTTTCCCCTTTTTCAGGCCTTCGGGCATTGGTTTTTGGTGTCTCCAGGGTCGATTTGGGGATTTTGGCCCGCTCCGAAAGTGCTGGCGATGTCAGAATCACCAAATTCGACGTAAAAAATTCTCTTTTGAAGATCACGTATGTCAGACAGAATAAAAGAGAAAGATTTTGAATATGACTTATTTCATATTTTTACATGGTTTTTGGTCTTTTTCCAATGTTACGTTGGCCCTCTTCTGATTGGTCAAGAGCCTATTTTTCCAAACCCTAAAAGGCCCCAAAATGAGCTCCCTTTTTTCCTAATGTGGCATGTGAAAATGTCAAAAGGAATATATGAGGTTGTCAACGTGTAGAGCACAATTTGGCGAGCATTTTTGCTTTTTGGATCACCTCAAATTCCCCCTAGATCAAAGGTTATGGCTCTTGAAAGGATGGCCAATTTTTGATTCCAAGAGGGTGATCAAAATGATGAGGTGTCTTATGATGATGTGGCACTGTGGGTCACATGCTGTTTACAAAAGTGTGATAGTGTGGCACTCAGTGCTTAGAAGGAACATGGTGATTGTGCATGTTGTGACTGGGTAGAATGTTGATGTGGTAGGTGACTGGGCTATTGACCCGGGCACTACCACATGTCATTCAGCTAGAAGTTTGACTCAGGGTCAGCCTGACTAAACCCAAGGAGTACCTATCGGTTAACCAACCTTGGTCTTGCCTTATCTACCACATGTCAAAGGTTAAATCAAGCCTTGCTAACCTTGGGTTATCTTAACCCGGGTTAGGTTGATAGGGCTTTGAGAGAGGCTGCCACGTGGGCAACTAACCCACTCTTGGTTAGTTTATCAACTATGGTAATAGCCTATCTATCACATGGCCTACGCTCTAGACCTTGGATTTTTCAGAGAAACATCGTGAGAGCTCGATCATGGGAGCCACGGAGTATGGAAAAGGATGGGAGCTTGTGTGGCTGAGTGTAGGAGCAGACTGTTGCAATTGCTAGTCGTGGCTATGGAGGCAGCTCACTGTTGGAGTCGACTGATGGTTTCCTCATGTTGGATAAGCTCGGGCGATTGAAGCTGCTTGGGGAGCCACTATTGGAGGCTCTGTTGATGATTGCTAGAGGCGAGTCGCTATGGAGGCCGGAGCTCTTGTGTGGAGGCCTGCAGCACCGTAATTGTCATTTGGTCATTGAAGGAGGGAGCCGGTGAGGTCATGAGAAGCTTTGCATGGTGTTGGCTAGCAAATGGAGAGGCAACTGTGGGTGCGTTGATGCAACATAAGCCTTCGTGGAGCTATTGCGTCATTGAGCCGTCAAAGCTACAGGAGGAGTCACTTGGTGAGCTCTGAACGGTGCCAGTCATTGACGTTGTGAGGAGCCCTGTTTGGTAGCTACTTCGTTGCTGCTGTTTTGGTTCATGTGCCCATGCCTGTCCATCGCTCAATTTTCCCCTAGGTTAAAGTCTCGCATGCATATACTCGAACTCAAAGTGCAGTTGCGAGTCCGTGCTCATTGTACCAGCCACCACATGCCTCCGCTTTTGTTGGTCGTCGTTGCTAGGGGCACTACCCTTGCTTGCTAGTTTGTTTGGAGGTTGCCAATCGACATGGCTTGCTAGCTATCCGGGCTAGCCGAGATGCGTTGAGCTTTGTTGGATGCTGAGCATTAGGCGACGTGCTATGTGAGGCGTTGTTTGTGGCATTGGAGTCAACTTTGGATGGAGGCTACTCACGAGCTAGTCGATTGAGGTGCGCTGTGCAGCCGCTTGCGCCATTGAAGGAGTTGATTGGAGCGGGCGTTTGCTACTTGTGTGGAGTTGTCTGAGGAGCCTTTGAAGGTGGTTGTTTGCTAGGCATAGATGCTGTAGATGTGGGTCGCTGAAGAAGTCCGGGTGTCCTGAGCCAAAGTCTGCTGGCCTAAGGTTTTAGACGGAGGCTTTTGCTTTGTGAAGCTATTGTAGGAGCCTTAGCAGAAGTCCGTGTAGTTAGCTTTGCTTGTTGCTGCTACTGCACGATATTTGACCGAGAACTTCTCTGTCTTATAAGTGAATTCTCTGTCTCTTACAACTCAAATAAACAGAGAGAAAATCACCCAAAGAACTCTCTCTTAGAAATAGACCTTAGAGAACCTTGAAAATCTCACAGAAATGAACATTGAATCTCTCAAGAATGGACAGCATCACTAAATAGAGGATATCTTGCGGTGCAAGAAGTGGAATCCTGAGCTTTCCATCTCAAATTGAAGATGAGAATGAGGTCTACACTAAGAGGTGAATAAGTAAAGAAGATGCCTCAGAAGGAGGGCTTACATCTTGACGGAGCAAGGAATTGCATGCCTTGATGGAACAAGGGCTTACGCTCTCTCTAATGAAATTCTCTCTCAATGGAAGTTGCCTCATGGAAGGAGGGCTTGACACTCACAAAGGGAGTGGAGCACCATCGGCTTTGATACCATAATAGCGAAAGTGAGAGAGGGAGAGAGAGAGAGGAGTGCAGATGATATAGCTACCTGTACACATTGTGTATTGAACATGAACATGAAGATATACATGTGAACCCCTTAGGGTTAGGGCTAGGGTTTGCCCCTAATGCCCTATGTAGATGGTGCAATTTACACTATCTTTAACACCCCCTCTCTAACAAAAATCTCTTTGAAGTTATTACGGCTCACCCACAAGCTCGTCAACAGCTTTGCACAGCACAACTGCCTCCAGCCCCTCGCCTTCAACGAACTGAAGCGACCTTCACATGCAGACAGCAGTGCATCCAAGCTGACACAGTGGCTCAACGCTCTACTATCTCTAGCCTATGACCTCTCTAGATAGCACCAAGTAGCCTCCATCAACAGACCTCAACAAACTTGATAGCGCCAAGCAACTGACCATAATGATGCTATGAGCCCCAAGCTCCGCCACTACATACAAGCTCTCCAACAACGAGCTCCAGCTATTCCACAACTCGATGGCACCTTCAACAAGCCTACAGTGGCTCGAGTCCAATAGCCAAAATGCAACAGAGTTCCAAAACATGTTTCTCTTCTGCTTCTCTATGGTCTTAGACCTTTGAATTTGACATGTGGTAAATTGGATCTTACCAAGGTTAGGTCACATGTTGACCTTGGGTCATCAAGGGTTGGTCACCGTGTTGACACGTGGTAGATAGGGCTCAACCTAACTCAGGTTCAGTTCACTATGGTTAGGTGTATTTGACCTTGGGTCAATCAAGGGATAGGATTGGTTACATAACCTAGGATCATGTTAACCTCGTAAAGCTAACCCCAATGAAGTGTGGTCAAAATTATAACACGTGGCACCCTTATCCTCACTGCTACATTATCACTGCATGTGAACCCACCTGGCACCTCAGCATAGGGCTTCACAGAGGCATAGCCCTTGCTAGGAACAGTCAGTGCATGTGACCCTCTGAGTGCCACATCGTCACTAAGCACAATTGCAGCTTTTTTTGCCCCTCCACCTAGATCAAGCCGTATCTCATGATCCAAAGGAAGAATTTGAGGGCGCTTCAAAAAGAAAAAATGCATGATTTTTTGTGCTCTACTCGATCGTCACATCACACAAACATTTTGACATAAGTATCACACACTTTTGAGCCTCAGAGACAATCAATCCACTTCCTTTATGCACATCAGTCTCTACATTGACGCGTTTGACCCAACACCTAAAATGAACAAACAAAATGAATTATTTATTGTTTTTCCATTGCTCGACGGTTGGTCTAGTTCTAGTTCAGAGTATTTTAAATCATCCATAGCGGAGAGAACTCCAAAGTAGCCAATCGAAGGCATGCCTAAAAATTCCTAAATAGTTCCTACTCGGAATTAGTCCTAGTGCTCACATGCGGTTTCACATCATCACATTACCTGAAACCTGACGTTCCACACATCAGTGAACAGACTTCAAAGTGTTCAGAGCTATTGACCGGTTGTTCAGTGGGCAAATTGCACATGATTTGATTTCACACACACATGCCCATCATTGTAAAGCCTATTTGACTATTTTTTGGTATTTTGCACATTATTTCAAGCCTTGTAAAGCCTCTTGGCCATTCCTGGTATTATTTGCCACCACAAGCCTTGTAACAGATTGGATTATATATTGGAGTTATATCTTTACTGACAGTTCAAATTTTAGTTGATACAGTCAGTGTTTTGTAGTTGATTCAGACAGTTATTTCTCATACACTTTGAGTACATTTCTTGCACCATGTCTATGACTAGCAACCTCAATCTGGAGGCATCGGCTAAGCTAGACAACTCCAATTATGACACATGGAAATACCAAATGGAGACCATTCTTGTTCTTCAGGACAAATGGAAGTATGTCAATGGATCTATACCTAGACCATTGGATGATCAAGCCACTAGCGGTAGCTCTACTCCACTTGTCGTCGTAGCACCAACAGCAGGATCCACAATGGGATCTCCAGCTACACTAACAATGTCCGCACCTGTAGTAGCAGATCCTACCATTGCCCCAGCATAGGCAGAATTGGACAAGAAAGACAAGTATGCATATCATCTGATCAAGCAGAATGTGCAAGATGTCATGCTAGGACAGCTCAACATAGTCAAGACATCAAAAGAAGCATAGGATATGTTTGTAGCTCTCTACGAGTCCAAGAATACTTCCATGATTCTCACACTGAGAAACTAGATGAAACAGAGTTTTCACGACAGCAGTGAAACCGGTCATGCTTACATACTCAGGATCAAGGATTACAACAATCAACTCGCAACAGCAAGAGAGACCATGAATCCTCAAAAAATGGTTCAAGTCATCTTGAATGGACTAGGAGAGGGATACAAGAATCTAGTTCAGAGTATTGCCATCCCATGGAAAATTTTGACACTGAAAGGACTTCAGTCAGTTTTACTTGGTGAAGAACTCAGGACTCAAGCCATTCATGCACGCAAAGGTCATTCCAATGATCAAGCATTCACAGCTTCAAATAGAAGCAGAGGTAGAGGTAGATCATTTCGGCGAAGTGGTAATCATCAACAACAGAATCAGCATCAAAGTCAGAATCAGCATCAACATCATTCTCAATGACATCATCATCAGCAAAGAGGAAATATTCCAACAGAGGAAGATTCTAAGGATGAGGGAATGCATCCACCAATGTGTCAAACATTTAGTGCAACTACTGTCATAAGTTTGGACATGAAAGAGATTGCCACAAGAAGCAATACGACCAAGGCGGTCAATCCAGCAGCAATCGAGGAAATTTTCATGAAAGATACGGTAGATAACACACCAAATTCAATTCAAGAGAAAGGCATTGTTCCTATGAACAATTTCTATGGTACAAAAGGATTGGTGAAAGATGTACTCTATGTTCCAAAACTTAGCAAGAACCTCTTGTCAGTTGGTCAAATGACGGAACACCACTACCGAGTCATCTTTGATGGTGATGAATGCACTATCAAAGACAAATCTAGAGGATATCAGCTAGTAGGAAAAGCAGTCAAGGAAGGACACTTGTTCATAATGCTAGCCAAAGTACTAGATTTGCATGCCATGTCAGCACAATCACAAAAGATGCCACTTTTTGCAAAATGGCACAAGAGATATGGACATGTTAATTTCAAAAGATTGATAGAGCTCAAAAATCAAAATATGGCAATTGGAATTCCTAAGCTTCAGTTTCTTGGAAAAGTTTACAAAGCATTCACACAAATGTATGGGGTTATGCCCAGAGGACCCACAGCATCAGTGATTCACTACTCTAATTGACTTTCATCGATGACTATAACAAATATTGTTAGGTCTACTTTCTCAAAGAGAAATTTGAAGTGTTTTCCAGATTTCAAGAATTCAAAGCCATGGTAGAAAACCAAACAAGTAGAAAGATGAAAGTCATGAGATCATGCAGAGGAGGTGAATACATGTTTTCAGCATTCATGAACTTTCGCAGAAGTCACGGCATTCGAAGACAATTCACATGTGTAGATACTCCTCAGCAGAATGCAAGAGCTGAAAGGAAGAATGGTACTTTAGCAGATAGTGCTAGAGTAATGCTCAGTGAGAAGCATCTTTCGAATCAGTATTGGCATAAGCAATAGCCATTGGAAACTACTTGCTTAATTGGCTTCCAACCAAACCGATTCAAGGTATGAAACCTTATGAAGCATTCACTGGACACAAGGACATCTCCGCGTATTTGGTTGCATAGCATATGCCCACATACATGACGACCATTGCAAGAAATTGGATGCGAAGTCACAAAAACGTATCATGGTTGGCTACAGTGAAGAAATCAAAGCATACAAGTTGTATGATACCATCAACCAAAAGGTCATAATCTCGAAAGATGTAATCTTTGATGAGGAAGTGGAATGGAAAAAATCAAATACATAGGAGATAGACACACCGATTACATAGTCATCTAGAGAAAAGGTTGATGAAGAAGAGTAAGAATTGCCAGAAGCACCTCGAGAAGAACCATAGCAACTCAAATGGTCTACGAAGGAAAGTAGACCTCTAACCAGATTGACGTATGCTCAGAAAGGCAAAGAAATTCAAGTTGAAACCACTAATTATGCTCTTATAACTACCATAATGGCTATAGAAGAGCCAGACACATTTGACAAGCCAGAATGAAAACTGCTATGAATGAATAAATGGAAGCTTTGTACAACAATAATACTTGAAAAGTATGCAACTTCCACTAGGAAAGAAGGCCATAGTCTACAAATGGGTATACAAAGT
This sequence comes from Dipteris shenzhenensis, assembly GCF_047967505.1. NCBI lineage: Eukaryota > Viridiplantae > Streptophyta > Polypodiopsida > Gleicheniales > Dipteridaceae > Dipteris > Dipteris shenzhenensis. The sequence goes on along the minus strand of NC_141622.1, from coordinate 27,008,133 downwards.
GAAGTACAATCCAGATGGAAGCATTGAAAGATACAAAGCCAGACTAGTTACAAAAGGATTTGCACAACAATATGGTTAGGATTATGATGAGACTTATGCTCCAGTATAGCAAACATGGATTCCATACGGTTCTTGATATCACTAGCAACACTCAGCAGATGGAATGTGTACCAGCACAATGTCAAGAATGCTTTTCTCCATAGTTATCTAGACGATGAAGTCTACATGCAACAACCAGCAGGTTATGTTGAACCAAGAAAAAAGAATTAGGTTTGCCATCTCAAGAAAAGTCTCTATGGCTTAAAGCAAGCACCCAAAAGTTGGTATAGCAGAATCGACAAGTATTTTGCTAATCTGGGATACATGAAATCCAATGCAAATCATACTTTCTACTACAAAGAGAAGGCATTACTCTTGCACTTTTGTACGTAGATGATCTGATTGTGATAGGAAGCAAGGATAGCTTGATCAAAAAGCTAAAACAAGACTTATCTGCAGAGTTCGATATGAAAGATCTTGGACTTATGCACTATTGTCTTGGAATTGAGTTCTAGAGATATTTAGACATCACCTTCATGAGTCAGCTAAAGTAGTTGACAATCTCCTAAAGAAGTTTCATATGGCAGATTCCAAGATTGCAACCACTCCTATGGAATAGAGTTTAAAATTTACAAAAGATTCAGAAAAGCCTATAGTCAATGACAGGTACTATCAGTAGCTCATCAGATCTCTTATACCTCTTACTATCACACGGCAAGAAATTTGTTATGCAGTAAGCTCACTTGCACAGTTTATGGCAAATTCAAAACAGTCTCACTGGAATCCAGCTAGAAGAGTCTTGAGATACACTAGAGGTACAAGATAGTTTGTGATAGAATACAAAAAATCCAAGGTTGCATGGATACTGTGATAGTGACTATGCCAGAGATCATGAGACCAAGAGATCGACATAGGGATATGCATTTTTCGTTGGTCAAGGTGCTATATCATAGTTATCAAACAAACAGCCAATTGTTTCTTTGTCTTCAACAGAAGAAAATATAGGGCTCTCACTATACAGGTGCATGTGAGGCTATACATTGGCTCAGAAAGCTATTGTCAGAAACAAATTACTTTGATGAATCAAAGCCAACAACAATATCCTGTGATAATCAATCCACTCCAAGGATCCAATATATCACTCTAGAATAAAGCACATTGATGTCAGAGAGCACTTCATCAGAGAAAGAGTGTTACTTGGTGACATCACCACACTACAACATTGTGATAGCAAAAAAAGGGTTGGAGACATCTTTACCAAACCACTTGGTAAAGAGATTTTTGAGAAACATTGACAAGCTCTTGGTTTGACATAGAGGAAGGAAATTCCCATTATAGGGGTGTGATGGAGTGTAATGCTCAATCCTTCTTCCATTCCCTAGAATCATCATCTTGAGAGAAGGCCTACTTCATGATGTTGATCTTGAGGAATGGTGCTGAAAAACCATGCTCAACATCATGTGATCATATGGGCATAACACTAATCCAATAGAGTGCTAAAAAGGAAAGGGTTAGATGCCCAAACCCTAACCCTAACCCTAAAAGCGTTTGTATATATTCTATATTTTCAACTAAATCTAGTGTAGAGTTAGTCATTTGTGGTGTGCTCTCTAGCTGTGCCCTCTCTCCTCATTTCCACTCTTCTCCTTTACCCTCTTCATATTTTGTCACCTTGTATAGTACATTTAACAAATTGAAAATTTGGAAGGAAAGCTGTTCTCATCCACACCATGAGATCCTCATCTTTGTTCAGCTGAAGATAGACAATTGTTAAGCACCATATTACCAATGTAGACTTGAATCACTACTAAAAATTCATAAATATCTATGTGTGTGTGTGTGTGTGTGTGTGTGTGAGTGATATATATATATATATATATAGAGAGAGAGAGAGAGAGAGAGATGGATACAAAAACATTCCCAAAATTATCTCATACAAAAAAGAAACAGCCCAGTATTGAACCCACCATAGCCACCCACAAAGTTCAAACCCATGATGCATACCAGGGACTAGTTATTCTGAAGATGTTCAAAAAAACTCATAGGCTTTGCAGGATCCAACTTTGCACCTCCAATCAAAATTCCCCTTTCATTGCTTGCAACATTATTAGGAAAATTTTGAGGGTAAACGTTTCCTCCAAATCTATGTTGGCGATCAAGTTTCCATGAAATACTCATCTTGTTCACTAAGAGCTTCTTTCCAGTACTTGTAAACTTGTACGTGCCATTAAATTGTGAGGCTGGCATTATTAAGCAGATTTTGCTCAGGCCGGCAATCGCTTGTGTGAGTTGTGTTGTTCCCATGCAATAACTGTGTGTCACTCCTTTTCACATACTTGCACATGCATTGCACTGCCAACTCATTATTGAAATACACTTTGCATATGGTTTCCATCTACATTCCAGGTTAAGCATTGATGAAAACACTTGAGGGCACTTTCTAGCACTTCTGTTATCACTTGTAAAAAAAAGAAAAGAAAAAATTACCACATTTGCTATTGATGATTATCTTGAGAATCTTCAATCCTCAACTCCAAAATAAAGCACAATAAGGTCTTTTTAGATGCCAGGAGTAATGTCATATGGGGAACTCATGCTACGGTCCCAAGAGACACTACCCTCTAAAGCATATGGATCTTGAGCTAGAGGCAGATCAGCAGGATGCATCAGATATATGAGGGGACGGGGATGCGCATCATACTACTCACCTAGAGACCACTATTCCAGTAGACACACACAAACACACACACACAAATAGGTCTCTTATTTGCTTACACTCTTGGTGGCTACACAAATTGCCCTAGTCCCCCCCCATATTTAGAATATTTGTTAAACACACACATACAAAAAAAAAATTGTATATTTGATTCATTCTTAATGACATACTTTATTAGGATCTTTAATTTTTGAAGTCCCTCTCTTTGGTCCCCTTTCTAACCGAATCTCCTACCTAACCATCCCCCTAGTTAACTAAATCCCCTTGTCTTATTTACTACCACTACTCTATACCTAGGTAATTTAGTCCTTTACTCCCACCCACCTTTTAATTATAAAACCCTTACCTTACCCTTCTTTGAGTAACCTAACCTACGTACCAACCTAGGCTCTACCCTTACCCAATTTCATTCCCACCCTACCACAACCTTCTACCCCTCCAAGCCTCTTTCCACCACCTTGCTTGCAGCAGCTATGTGCCTTTTTTCTTTTTTCTTCATTTACACACGCCTATATGCTCACACACACATAGACATGCACCCATGCACACAAATTACAAAGAAACACACACTTATTTACATTGACACTCACATACGCATATATGCTCACACACACACATAGACATGCACCCATACACACAACTTACAAACAAATACACACTTATATACACTAACACTCACACACCTACAAACTCACACAACATGCTTACACACACTACCTTTAACCCCTAACCACTTTTAACTCCCTACAACTCTTCCTTCTCTCCCTTAAACTTGCTTACATACAATTCTTTCTCTCCCTTATTTACACACACACACACACACACACACACACACACACACACACACACGTGCATGCACGCACACACACACACACAATCATGCACATATGTTCCCCCTTTCCCCCCCTTCTACTTGCTTACTTTAAACCTTTCCTTACATCTACTACACTTAATTAAGAAACCCCCTTGCCCCCCCACTCCCTCATCACCCCCACACTTCACACTCTTTTGTAAAATGGCCACTCACCACCCATGCAAGTGGTTACACCTTGCTCCCATTTATTGTCTTCTCCTCTCTAGTTCTCCTCTTCACCTGCACCTTTTATGGTCTCTTTTATAAACACACAAAAGCACACACACACACACACACACACACGCACGCACACACACACACACACACACACACACACACACACGCACACACACACACACATACAAACACACATACATGCATGCACGCATGCACACACACACACACATAAATATATAGAGGTGTGTGATGAGGTCGAAGAGGTTAAGCAGTCTTTGTAGGCTTGGCTCTCCTACAATGGGTGGTTGACATGCAGGACAACAAATTTTTTAGGGAGGGTTTTAAAAATTTTCTCTTCTTTGAAATAGTCAAAGCCCGATGTGATTGTTCTAGTTGCAACAACTATATATTAGCAGAATATGGAGAATTAGATTAAGGGACACATATTGAAAGACCCAGGTAGGATAACTCAAACAAGGCTCTTCTAACCATAGTTAATCGCTTCAGTGATAGAGGGACAGACATGTCCAACAAACACCAAAGACAACACACTGCGAAGGGTAGAAAGCTACAAGAAATGGACCAATAGAAGAGCTGTGACAAATCAACTCAAAGCATAAGGTTGAAAAGGCAACAGTGGGTGCCTAAAACCAAATCGGCATGACACAAATCAGAGGAGTTTTGACAACTACAACAAAGAAGAAAATTGCAACCAATAGTTGTTGCAAAGAGCTATAGTGTGCATCCGTGCGTGTGTGTGTGTGTGTGTGTGTGTGTGTGTGTACGTGTGTGCATGCACACACACACACACAAGAGGAGGGTGGTGTGAGAGAGTTAAAATGCATAAACACAACTTCACCCCTTAATCCCATGCATAACAAACCAGTTGGTCATTTGATTTGCATCATCTCCTCAATGAGTTAAAACAAGTTTTCCTTGAATCTCAAGGAAAAACATTTTAGGTTCTATTATGGAACTTAATATTTGAATTCTATTTAGGAAAATTTGAATTAGATATTAGTTAATCTTAAGCATTGCTTTTAGTTCGTGAAAAAGTTTTATGCATGTTTAAAAAGAAAAGCTAAAAATGAAATATACATGTGTGTATCACAGTCAAGGCCACTTACACTCATATAGACATGTCTATATTTATTTCTATTCTCTTTTTAGGAAAGAGTTGGCATCTAGAAGCCAAAGGGGAGATCGAGCCTAAATTTTAGTATTTGCGTGTGTATGTCTCCTAAGTTTGAGTGTTTGTGTGTCTATATGTTCATCTCTCCTAAGTTTGAGTGTTTATTTTTGTGTGGATAAGAGAGAGAGAGAGAGAGAGAGAGAGAGAGAGTCTCAAAGAAGGATGTTTGAATGTGTGTATGTAGGTGTACAGGGGGGAGGGGGGGGGCATTGCCTGTATTTGAGTGTCCATGTGTGTATGCATGTGAGAAAGAAACTGAAGGAAAAGAGAGCACATGTGGATGCATGACGCCGTGATGGAAGGTACACTAAGAGAGAGAGAGAGAGAGAGAGAGAGATTATATACATGATACGTGTGAGGGATTCCTCTCAAGATAAAATATTCATTCATATGAATGTCTACTGCGAATAGAGAGAGAGAGAGAGAGAGGGGGGGCGGGGGAGAGAGAGAGGGGGGGAGGGGGGGGGATGTCTATGTGAATGCTTTGCCCCTCGATCAACATCACATGCCTCTCATCTAGCTAAATCATTGTGTAAATGCCAAGCCAAGTGATGCCTATGGTGGGGGGGCCTTGAAAATTGAAATCTTTTTTCTTTAAATTAAAGCGATTCTAAGATCCCACATTGAGACCTAGCAAAGGGGGTCTCAAACCCATCGTAAATGGGTCTTGCTACTCGTATTATATTATGGGCATAGGTTAATATTTTGAAGAATCTTGTCTTTATCGAGAGTCAAGCCTATTACTAAGCTATAGTGTGGTATAGCATGCCTATTGCTAATCATAATAGTATTAATGGTCCTTCATCCCCCTCCCCGTTTAGGACTTTCCTTCTTCTTTAATACCCCTTCATAAGGGGTTTTTATAAAAGGCCTTGAATGCACATGGTATATAGGTACATTTATCAATGTATGGGGAGACATACATATCCCTTCATAAGTGCTCCCCCACCCCCATCATAAACTATGGTCCTTCCCATAAAGATAGTGGGAGAGAAGGAAGAAGTCTCACTTGCGGCTTTCTCACATACACAATGGGGGAATACACACAGGTGGAGGCTGAAAACAGTTTTCCTCTTCTTAGTTGTGAAAGCCAAAAGAACTCTAGTATAAAGAAATAGAAGAACCCTATATGTGGGGGTCTCAAACCAAACTCAGCTAACTAAGGTGGCATACTAACTGAGCCACGAACTAGAGTACATAAGGATAGCTGTCATCCAGCCATTATTCATGGGCGATGTACCAACCGCATCTGCAGCTAACAAGTCGGTGACATAAATGCACAACGGTCACCCTGGCATATCACGAGTGGAGCTCGATATCTCAACACTCCCCCTCGAGCTCAATCCCAATTCCTGCACACCAAGCAGGTCTCTGAACTTGCGCAGCTTCTCTGCACCTAATGCCTTTGTGAATATGTCAGCTACCTGATCCTCTGTGCTGACATAAACTAGATCAATAAGACCTAGTAAAACCTTCTCCCGCACATAGTGATAATGCACCTCAATGCACGCTTTGTTCTAGCATGATAGACTAGGTTATTTGCCAAGTGTATACTATTCATGTTGTCACAATAAATGACAACTGGCCCATCTGTAGACTGATGCATATCATAAAGTAGCTTATGCAACCAAGCTACCTCACATGCAGCCATTGCTGCACCCCTGTACTCAGCCTCTATGCTCAACAAGGCAATTGCTCGGCAATTGTAGGCTGTTTCTTACTGCTCCAAGTGACTGCAGCACTCCCAAAAGAGAACACATATCCACTGGTAGATCGTCTATCAAAAATACTACCAGCCCAATCAGCATCAGTGTATCCATGCAACTGTATCTGAACCCCAGTCTCATAAAATAGTCAATGTGGACTTCACATACCTGAGTATGCGTCTAGCCGCATCCAAATGCGGTTTCCTTGGAGCCTGCATAAACTGACTTACCAATCCAACAGCATAGCTCAAGCATAGCTCAAATCTGGCCTGGTAATAGTCATATAAATCAAACTTCCTACTATGCGCCTGTACATAGTAGGGTCTTCCAGAAGCTCACCTACATCTGTGCTCAGCTTCACATTCTGCTCCAAAGGAACTGAAATAGGCTAACAGCCTGTCATCCCATATTTGGACAGCATGTCCAATCCATACTGCCTTTGCAAGAGCCATATCCCTCTTGGTGATCTAATCACCTCAATGCCCAAGAAATAATGCAGCTCTCCCAAATCCTTTATCTCAAACTTCTGCTTCAATAGCATTTTCACATGAAGGATATCTTCATCACTATCACCTGTGATGATCAAATCATCAACATAAATGACAAGCAACATAATACCTTTCTCTGTTTTTCTCACATAAAGTGAGAGATCTGCTTTGGAAATCTAAAAGCCAATAGTGACAAGATACTGTCCTATCGTGTCAGACCATGCTCTAGGTGCTTGCTTCAAGCCATACAAGGCTTTCTTCAACCTGCAAACAAACTCAGGATGAACAGCATGAACATAACCTGGTGGCTGCTCCATAAAGACCTCTTCTTGCAAATCACCATGCAAGAAGGCATTCTTTACATCCATCTAATGTAAAGACCATCCCTTTGATGCAGCCATAGCAATGACTGCTCTTATGGTTGCCATCCTTGCAACCGGACTGAATGTTTCTTCATAATCAATGCCATATGTTTGTGCATACCCCTTGACAACTAATCTTGCCTTGTATCTGTTCACAGAACCATCTGCATTGTGCTTCACCTTATAAACCCACTTACAGCCAATTGCATTCTTGTCTTTAGGCAAAGGCACCAATTCCCATGTAGCATTTGCTTCCAAGGCATCCATTTCTTCATCCATGGCTTTCTCCCATTTTTCTTTTCCCATGGCTTGCTCAAAAGAAGTGGGTTCTAGTTCCTGTATCACTTTGACCATATAGGCATAGTGAATGGCTGTAAATCCATCATATTTCAGCCTATCCACAAGATATCTAGCTCTGGTAGACCTGCACAAAATAGGCTCACTTCCAAGTGCTCTCAAAACATGCCTGGTCTTCCTTACTCCGGGTGTAACAACAGAAGGAATACCCAACTCATCATCAATGCTCTGTTCTGAGCCACTGGAATCACCATCCACATAAGACTGACCTGCATTCACATCAAACATGTGCTAATCTACCTTCTCTTTTCCTTTTCATGATACCTGCATACCACTATCTGCATTGCTTTGAGGAGATTCTCCTGCTGATCTCAATATGCCTGTCCATGGCGAAGTATGTGAACCACTGCTAGAGGACATTGCAGGTTTACTAATATTTTGTGATTGCTACTGTGAATTCTGTGCAACATTACCATTTTGTGCATCTACATCATCAATCACATTTACTAGTTTATACCAGCTACTCATCTCATCAAAAACAACATCTCTCCTCACTATAAACTTACGAGTAGAAGGTTATAGCATCTATACCCTTTCTGCTGTAGAGAATAACCAATAAAGATGCACTTCTCAGCTTTTGGATCCAACTTGGACCTCAACTCATCTGGCACATGAACATAGGCAATGCAACCAAAAATTTTCAAATGAGAAATATCTGGTTTCCTACCAGTATACATCTCCTCTAGCGTCATGCCATGTATTGCTACAGTGGGAGTCCTGTTCATTATGTAAACTGTTGTAGCAACTGCTTCAGCCCGATAATAATCTGGTAGGTCTTTTTCATTTAGCATGGCCCGAGATACCTCTCCAATATGCCTGTTTTTCCTTTTTGCAAGTCCATTTTGCTGTGGGGTATGACTGCATGAATATTGCTGCTTTATGCCATGCTCTTGCAAGAACCTTGCAAACTCATTTGAGAGGTACTCTCCCCCTCCATCTGACCTTAGGCATTTTATTTGCAGGCCTATTTCTTTTTCAACCATAGCTTTAAAAGCTTTGAAATGCAAAAACACTTCACTTTTCTTTTTCATAAAATACACCCAAACTTTTCTACTGTAGTCATCAATAAAAGTGACAAAATAATGACAGCCTCCAATAGATGCAGATTTAGTAGTCCACACATCAGAGTGGATTAATTCCAATGGCTTCTTACTCTCTTGAACATGTCTCTTGAACATGTCTAGGAAATGGTTTCCTTGCCTGTTTTCCAAATTGACAGGCTTCACATACCTTATGCATTTCTGCAACCTTGAATTTAGGCAATCTTGCAACAATATTTTGGGCCTGCATTGATTTAAGTCGCTGTACATTAACATGGCCAATGCGTTTATGCCAGATATCAATATCTACAACTACACCGGTCCCATGTGCAAACATTGCTGCACTCAATTTGGGCATGTCCACATCCAATGTAAACATCGTGCCCTTCTTCTTTCCTTTTGCTATCCAGCGACCATTATTTTTCATATCCTCAACAAAGCATCCATGAGGATTAAATCTGACCTGCAAGCCTTGCTCAACCATTTGGCCAATAGAAACCAGGTTCTTGGTGATATTCGGGACATGAAATACATCAGACAGGTATTTCTTTTTCCCATCCTGCATAGACAAAGGAATTTTACCAATCTGCACAATAGGATGTGCAGTATCATCACCAGTCTCCACAAATCCTGGTCTTTCCATTTTCCTTGCATCCTGCATCCATTCTGTATGACCTGTCATGTGGTTTGACACACCTGAGTCAACATACCACACATCATTTCTTTCTTTAGCACTTGTCACAAAATTGGACATGTGCTACACCATAAACAGATGCTCATTTTTGTCATCACCTTGTCTACTAGAAGATGCATAATTTCCTTGCTGTAATTTTCCATTCATGATGTCATTCTGCTTTTTATAGCAGTCTTTAGCCATATGACCCATTTTACCACAGTAGTAGCATTCAACATTGCTATTTGCATTTTGGCCTCTCTGCCATCCACCACGACCTCTTTGGCTCCCCCTGCCTCTAGAGTTACCACGTCCTCCTCCATAGGACTAGTTTTCATGAGTTTGCTGCATATTCTGATTTCTACCATGGCCTCCAGATCGGCTTGCTCTACCTCTGCCTCTACCTCTTCCTGCATTTGAGTAGAAGACAATTTCTTTTGAAGTTCCTCCTGAAGAAGATGCACCACCATTTCTCTGCTCTTCAGAAATTAGAAGAGCAAACATCTCCTCAAAATGAGGAAATTTTTCACAGACGGCAATGGATGTCCAGAACTGTGCATAATCCTTTCCTAGACCATTCGAGGTCACGTAAACTAAATCATCATCTTCCACTGGCGACCCAATGGAAGCAAGTGCATCTGCAATTTTCTTCACCTTCATGTGGTAGTCATTGATGCTCATATTTTCTCTTTGCAAATTGTGCAACTCCTACTTGAGCTGCATTTTCTTGGCTTGCGTATTTGTGCTGTACATTTTTGCCAATGTATCCCATGCCTCCTTTGGCATACTTGCATGTTGAATATGCACAATCATAGAATCTGAAATACTGATAGACAGCCAGTACATAACTTTTCTGGCTCTCTCATGCCATCCTTTAAATTCCTACATTTCTTGTTGATTGGGAACATTAGAAAGAATTGGTTCTTCTTCATTTCCTGTAATGAACTCCCAATAGCCTTTTCCCATAAGGAAGTTCGTCATTCTAAACTTCCATGCTTGGAAGTTGTTCTTGTCAAGCTTTTCAGTGACAATCTGTGAAAGAGAATTAGACGCCATTACAAAACACTGCAAAATATTCTGTCACTATAAAAAACACAGCTTCTGCCTCAGAAGGGCAAATCTGCAAAACTGACGAAAGTGATTTTTGACCACACAGTCACTTCCTAGTGGGGGTTTCCATTTTCTGAGCAAAAAACCCCGAGCGATGAGCGGCATGCCAAAGAATATGGCCAAAAACATTGTTCTTAGACCTAAATGTAGTACATCACGTCACCAGTATTATTCCAAGGAATATGTATATTTACTATTTAATTATTCAATGTGAGGGAATCTTTCATCGCAATATGTTTAAAAGACATGTACCAAACCCATCAATATTGCAAGATAACCAAAAAAATCAAAGAACCAGCACTTAAAAATGTCAAGGAATCTTTCATTGTTATATACCAAAGTGAGCTATATTATAAAATGACAAAATTGTCAAAAATTACATTATGTAGACAATAATTCACTTGCACCATTTATGTAGTGGCAATTTGAGGTGCACCCAATAGCAACAAACAAAATGGCAATGTAAAACTGCTGTGAAAGACCCACGCAAACATGTCATGACCACAAACAGTACACAAAAACACAATGTAGTGAGCACCGCCTTGGCACAAAATTGTTTTTATCTATAGAATACTACATCAACAAGTACTTATGTGCACATCACGGGATTCTTGAAAGTGCATTGTAAAGCTTTTGTTTTGTCGTTGAAGCTTGGTGGACCTCTTTGTGATTTTCTGCATCTAGAACCAAGTACTACAATAGCTGTAGTAAATGTGCTTGCAAGGAATGTAACGATCCAATCTTCCAAACCTAAATAGGAAGTCTTTGCAAGTGCAAGATGGAAAAATAGATATGGTCACTGTATATTGAAGCCCCCTCATGCGAGACCCAGTTGTACAAACAATAAACTCCACATGCTCCTTAGGCTCTACCTCATTCACATGAAGCACCTCACATTTCATAGCTCTTGCTGAATCCATCCTTGCCTGTATATCTTTAGTTATTTTTCTTCTAAAGACAACTCTCTTGCCCTCCCAAAATTTAGGTCTCACTTGAGTCTCCAAACATTTTTAATGACCCTCCCCAGATCTCCTTGACGCTTTTAGAAGTGGTTCTTCTAAGAAAAATCCTCCTCCTATAAGAGTCTGCAACTCTTCCAAACTGATATTAGTTCCTTCAGCAACCTTCCACTTTGTTGGCACTGGTTCTTGCAATGCCTCAATTGCTGTTGGTGGATTCCAAGAGTGGTCCATGCCATCCCAATATAACCAGATCATTTGTGACTTTACAACTGTCGGTGTTCCAATCCTCCCAAAAAATGAAGGTGCAAGGACTCCCAAAGCTCCTCTTCTGCCCTTTGAGTCAATTAACTTGTTACACTTGCCCCCCCCCCCCTTCTAGGTAGATACCCTTGGTAGTGGACTTGATTCCCTGCCTGCATACGTCAAATCGCCCACTTTGTCCGATGTATTTTCACCTCTGCCACACCCTATTCACAACCATCAGGATTATTATTGTCAATTACAACTAAACCTCAATGTCTTGTTCTTGGCACTGGTGTGCAAACTGTTTGATACTTAGGTTTGTGGGAGTCATCTTTATGGATTGCAGAGGTCATGGACTTTGGTCTTCTTTTCTGCAGTGTTCTAATATCTCCAAGGTCAATCCCACCTTCATGTGCCACTCCAAGTTCTGTAGCCACATCATTTGTAAGGTCAATGAAATTTCTTTTTGAAAAGGAATGTTTATTCCACACATACTCTTTTCTTCTCAGTGTTTGCACTGTTGGACCTTCACCAATATGTTTGCCTCTCATGTAGGATACTTGTTTACTACTCTGTAAGATTTCTACAGTCATGTCAATGATGCATACATCATACAATGACACATACTTCATGCCATTGTTTGTGCTCAACCAACTACCATGGGTTGATTCAGACAGGTCAGTCCTAGGAACAAGGTAACGTTCTTCAGCCTCCATCTCCTGCACAAGAATACGAAATCAACTTTGGTAAGAAGAAGCAGTGATGCAAACTTGGAATGGATCAACAATGTAAAAAATTCAAATCACTCACTTTCAAAAGCAACTCGAGGTGTTGGAAATGGCGATGTACAACGTACGGCCATTGACCTTAACGCAAGATACAAATTTTGGGCAAAAGCCCTAAATTTTAAGGCAGGTTTCTAAAGTTTCTAACCTTTACAAACGCGTATCTATCCAACCATGCCCTTGTCTATTGGTAGCTACTTATCCAATTTCTATTTCTACTATTGTTACAAAGCTTCTATCTAACTGAGAGCATCTTGTCTCTTCACCTACAAATCAGCCAAAGAAAGTATTCTATTTGCTACCTCCTCTCTAGGCACAACCCCAATCTTCTTCAAATACCACATGCTTGATATATCCACAAGGTGGAAAGCCTCTTGTCCATACATTAGATGAAAGGAGAGTAACTAGTAACCTACTTATAAGCACATCTATATGCCCACAGAGCTCATCTAAAGCCTTGTCCCAATGTTTTGAGTTCCCTTCACCATTTTGGAGATCAACCTGCATACAACACCATTCACCTTTTCAACTAGTACATTACCTTGAGGATAATACGGGTGATAATAGATATACATGTGTTTAATCCACAATCTGAGACTAAATCCAAAGGGGCTCCAAATATGCAACAACATACGTGTCGATAAATCTATGCACATCCTTAATGGTGATCTTGGGTGTGGACATAACTTCCTCCCATCTGGTCATGTAGTCACTTCTATAGAATATAAACCTTACCAGACTAAGTGGAAGGAAAAGGACGAATAGCATCTATCCTCCACTTCTCAAAAGGCACATTGCAACTATGGGCTACCTTGAGCCATACGTCAGTCTTCTATCACTTGCAACCTAACAAGCATGACATGTCTTGCACGAATATTGTAAATCCACATGCATACTAGGCCACGCATATCCAATTTGCAAAATACTTCTTACCATGAGATCATAAACAAAATGACCCCACAGACATCTTCATGCTCAGCTTTAAGTACCTTTGGGATCTCAGCAGTATCCCTTTTGATACAACATGTCTTCTACCCAAGATAGGATAAAGTCTTCCTCACTAGCCTGTATCTCTCCAACTTAGTGCAGCCTCCTAGAAACTCCCTCGTTTGCAAATAAATAACTTTAGACCTTAGATACTCCATCCCTTGATATTTAGGTTCATGTAGGATCACCTTATACATCACCCAAACCTCTTTCTTACCTTGTTGTAGAGACTACGTGGCCAGCTCATCCACCTCCTTTTCCAAATCTCTAGGAATGTGTGTCAACTTTTTCACTCTTCTCAGTAACTGCGTAAATGAATCAGACTTGCTTTGCTAGCAGCAAAGCATCACCCTTCACCTTCAATCTTTGAATCCTCTGATTTTGCACTCTTCCAATCCCGTAATCAGAACTGAGTATTTGGATGAATTATTACTTACTACATTATCTAGCACCAAGTTTTGCTTGTACACAAGATTTGTTGGAATATGAAGCCAATGTGAGTAAAAAATGAGTGTTCTAGGTATCTAGGGGGTGTTTTATAGTCTAGTGCATCCTAGACATGCCACGTGTCATATTGGGAGGTATCCCATATATACTATGGCTTTCTAGAGTCTAGTGTCACACTATATAGTGTTGTACTTGTCTTGAGTCTTTTCATATTAGTCAACATCAAGCTCTTTGGTATCATGTGAGTACTTGTCTATTGCTTTCATTTTCTTTCCATTTCATTTCCATTATGCTTGTTATCATTCCTTTCCATTCCTAGTGTTAGCTTGCTTCTCTCCCTACCACTATGATCTTTCATGTGGTATCAGAGCCATGTTCCTAGCCCTGCTCTCTCTTTCCCTTTCCCTTTCCCTTTCCTTTCCAAGAGGTTGAGGTGAAGGAGGCCAATGAAGCTACTCTACCTCATCCTCCTTGGAAGGCTGCCCTCTCCTCTCCTTCCTTGAGCACTACCCCTTCAACCTACTGCAAACAGGCCATACAACCAGTTGTAAGTAGGCCGTATAGTTCGTACGCACTACATGGACTGATTTCGTGTAGTGTGTGTTGTACCAACCTACCCGCCTACCCATACACCTGCTGCTCCAGCCTCAAAATGCGTGCCCAACAGTAGCTGCTCGCCATCAGCCTTGGATCAGTTGCTCATGCTACCCTCGGGATTGCTGCCAAGCTGCTACTCCTATGCCCACCATTCTGCTCCAAAGAGTCGCCTCTTCACACTTGAAGAAGTTCCTGACCTGCTCTAACTCATGAAGAACTTATCAAGGTGATCTTTCCATAGTTACACTTGCATTTCTACTCTTTTCTAGCCATGGAGTCTTCCAAATCAATTACCATTTCGTTCGAGAAGTTTAATGGTAAGATTTTCCCTACATGGCAAACAAAGATGCATCTTGTACTTATGAAAGGTGGAGTGTGGAATGTTATGCATGGCAAGGAGAAAAAGCCACAATCAGATGAAAAGAAAATTGCACACTAGGAGAATCTGAATGACAAAGCTCTATCTCTCATTGGTTTGGGGTTGGGTAATGACGTTATTCATCATTTTAATTTTGACTCCACTGCTCACGACTTTTGAAGAATTGTTCGGCAACAAAATCATCAATTCAAAGGTATTCCTCAAACAAGAATTCTTCAAGCTGCAAATGAAGCATGAAGACCCTCTTCTTGCTCACTTGAATCATATGGAATCCCTTGTCACTCAGCTTGCTAGTTTGAAGGCCCCTGTAGGGGAAGATGATCAAGTTTTTGTGCTCCTCTCGAGCATTGAGGAAAATTCTAAGTACTGGGAGATGATACCAGCATTGGGTGTGACACAAATGGTGGGTTATCATGATATGGTTGCTATGCTCATTGATCATGAAAGACGATATGCAAACACTCCAGACTCCACTTTACTGTACTCCAACGGCAAAGGCAAAGGCAAAGGCAAAGGCAAATTCAAGCCTTTCAAATGCAATCACTGTGGGAAGCTTGGTCACACCGAGGATCGCTGCTCCCAGAAGCTTGCCAAGCAACAACACAAGGATCATGTCAACTTGGTTGGGGCAACAACAAGTGAATACGAAGAAGAAGATGATGCTTCAACACTGACTCATGCTCTTACTGTCGACATCAAAGATCTCTCTCTCTATTCAGAGGTCTATGTACCTGATGATCGGGACTCTTGTTCCTGATCTATTCTATGTGTACTTGGGTACTCTGCCCTGGGTAGTCCCCCAAAAATGCTTGTAATAATGAGTCTTGTGTCCTTCAGTCTCAATAAAGGTTCTCAGCCTTGGATAGTCCTCCTCAAATAATCTGTTATTTCCTTTATGAGTGTGTGGCTTCCTACCAAGTCTTGTTATGAAGCCAAGGGGGGATCTATTGTGGGAGCCTTTCTATTGGCTTTGATGGGTTTCTCTATCAGGCCTGGCCGAGTTCCAGGATGTTGGTGCATTTCCTAAGACCGATTTGTTGGGTCAAGTAGCCACACTTCATTTGAGCCTCTGAGCTACTTGGGGTGCACAGAGCAATAGACTCCATCATTGTCATGTTCTATTCTTGGTTCCATTCCAATAGTCCCTCACCTTGCCTTCATGGGGGGGGTGTTGGAATATGAAGCCAAAGTGAGTAAAAAGTGAGTGTTCTAGGTGTCTAGGGGGTGTTTTATAGTCTAGGGAGTCTTAGACATGCCACATGTCATATTGGGAGTTATCCCATATACACTATGGCTTTCCAGAGTCTAGTGTCACACTATATAGTGTTGTACTTGTCTTGAGTCTTTTCATATCAGTCAACATCAAGCTCTTTGGTATCATGTGAGTACTTGTCTTTCTAGAGTCTAGTGTCACACTATATAGTGTTGTACTTGTCTTGAGTCTTTTCATATCAGTCAACATCAAGCTCTCTAGTATCATGTGAGTACTTGTCTATTCCTTTCATTTTCTTTCCATTTCATTTCCATTATGCTTGTTGTTATCATTCCTTTCCATTCCTAGTGTTAGCTTGCTTCTCTCCCTACCACTATGATCTTTCAAGATTCCCATCTGGATCACATATCAAGTATCCCCTCCGACAAGCTGGGTATCCTTCCTATAAACTTCTCTCTTTGGCTCTTCCTCAATCCTAGAACACTCCTCTTCCTTCTCCGATGATTCCAAATCATATCACTTTCCACTTCTATCTCATCTAGCTCATGTATTGCACCTGATCCTTAATGCCAAGCACTATCCTATGATCATCCATCATGATAAGTTGTCCCCATCTCTAATCTTGAATGGCTCCGACACCCAATAACCATGGCCTCCCCAAGATAAGGGAGTAGCAATCCCCCTTGCTAGTCATGTCATGGTATAGAAATCCACCTTCCTGATTCCACATACATGCACTGTCACGAGGAAAATTTTATTGTGAGCTTTTTAATGCGAGCTTTTTTTGAAATTTATCAAAGTTTGTGAGCTTTTTTAGAGTCCCATAAAAAAAGACCTACTAAACAAAAAATAACAAAGTAATTACTTATCTTGTATCTATGGATTTATCCTAGGAAATACCAAAGCAAATAGCAATTCTATGGACTAAAAAAGACAAAGCTATTAATCCAAGTAATTTATATTGCAAGTCAATAACAAATGATATCATACATAAAAATGAGCCATCACAATACCAGCAAATATGTATTATGCATTCAAGTCTATGGATTGTTGCTAAGGCAACAAAGGTTTAATGAAACTTCAAGTAAGCATATGCCAATTTTCATGTAGTTCTATTATTTGAAAAGGCCAAAGCAATTAGTAAAATGTTCCACATTAAGAACATTGTGTTGACTCAACACAACAAATTTTGAGCAAAAAATAGTGTCACATCAAAAAGTGGGCTATGATAACACCAACCATGTTTATATTTTGCATTCAGTCTATGGATTGATCCTAGATCGGCTAAGCACTGATGAAACATCCATAGTGGAAAGGGTTGGTTGATGAATAAGCATGTGTTGATTTGGATCCAATCTCAATACACGGATGAAGATGTTATAGATATGTTTGCATGCCAGGTAAGGTTTTTGACCCAACTCTCTTTTTTGAAAATCTGGGCATGTACACATGGGTTCAGTCTTGATGTGCACATCGTAAGACATCCGAGCCTTGTCAGACCCTGTTGTTCTCAAATGGAAAACACTATGATGAAGAAGCTCCACTGTCATTTCTCCCATGACAACAGTGTGCATAGATTGAGCACTAGCTATTCTTTTTGCAGCCTCCTTAGATATGCCATGCCTCCATTTTGTGGTTCTTACCAATGTGTGTTGAGCTAAATTCCTTGGTATGTATGCTAACCCTCCATGTGCATTACAAAAATTAGTTGGCATCGGTGCCAATCCTTGAGGTACATTTGGTGTCCTCCAATTTACATGGGCTTGATCCACTATTTGCAGTCTAAAACCAACCTTGATGAGATTGCCTATCTCCTCACTTGTGATGTTTGTTTCCACATCCACCTTCCACACAGATGGACGTCTAGGAACATGCATGATATTATGATCTGGGTGCCATGTATGAGTTATATCATCATTACAAAACCACATCCATTGTGCTCTTGGTCCTCCTACCCCTGGATGCTGCCGTTTAGAGTAGAAACAGGGTGCCACCACTCCTTGTGAACTGCTTTGTATATATCGATTACACTTAACCTTTCCATCTATGAATCCAAGACACTTCACTTTAGAGTTTTTGGAGGTCCTTTGAATTGCTCAAAAGGTACGGTGGATAGGCACGTCAACAATAGAGAGGCCACTAGGAAGGCCTCCTTGTCTCATAGGTGGAGCCATTGGGGCTTGTTCTCTTGTGGGCATGGTCTCATTCTAAGCTCCTTTAGCTTCCCCTACATTGCCATGTTTTTCCCATGATGTTTTTGTAGACTCCCCTTGAACTCCACCTTGCTCCATTGTGGAAGCCCTAACATCCACTGGTTGGGTATTACCTTGCGGTTTTATTGAATGCCAATCTCCACCTTCTGTTTTTTCTCGGCTGCCCTCTTTGCTTACGATCTCTGGTCTCCATCACATACCCTGGCTTATGTGAGGTGTTTTCTAAATGTATACTTGATGACTTGCTTCTCTTTCTTTGGACTGTTACCTTATCCCCATGTAATGGTCTTGGTTCTTCATACATTGGTGTCCCTGCAACTGTTTCATGCACCATTTGTGCAACTTGTGCTGGTGAAGGTGTACTCCTTGAGGCCACTCTTTGCATCAAGGCTTCCAAGTTAGGACCATCCCCAACATGCCTTCCAATCATATATGCATATTGTTTGGCACTTTGTAATAGGGCATTTGCCATGTCCAAGATGGAACAATCATATAATTGTATCTTTGTCTTAAACCCTTCTCCTGCTAGCCAACTACCACGCATGCTTTCAGCTAGATTTGACCTTGGAGTGTGTGCCTCCTCCAAGGAACTCTTTGTTACCTGTGGTAAAAAAGGAGGTAATTATAATTGGCTTATTACATTTATTTATCTTACTACATTTATCTACAAAATACATACCACGCTCATGAGATTCCCCCAATGGGCAATCCGCACATCCCACCAACTAAACCATATGTCCATCTTGATGATAGCAACATGGATACATAAGGATGGAGGGAAGTTATACCTAGGATCGTAAACATGACATGCCATTGTGCTCCACCCAATCACTCAATGGGTGATCAAATTGTACCCATGAATTCCTCAAATCACCATTTCCTCCTCTTCTCATGCAATTGACAAGATCCACACCAGATGCTGGACCATTGGTTGAAGAATGAATACATAGACCTTTTCTTTAGTAAAAGAAGGCTGTCATAACCTTCCCCAACAGGTAACCTTGCCTTCTCTTGTGCAACAATCCATTTGAACCTGTAACATCACAAGTCAACTATTTAGAAGGTCCCTATACCATTCTAAAGTTAAGTAAACTAAAAATCACTTAGCTACAAACAAACATACCGTTGATTCTCAACTAGTGGTACCAATTGCTCAAGAAAGTTGGTCAACTCTATATCTCCCACACTTGCCCCTTCATTATTGTCTCCTCTCATCAATGATGAATTCAAGAGCTCTTTGGCAACACTCATTTGAGCTTTGCGTGGTCCAGCATTTTTATCCACCTTCAAAACATCTGCAACAAGCTTCTTTGTTTTCTCTATCATTGCCTTAGATGTTCATGGCTGCTCGAGGTGCTGATGTTCACCAATATGGACCATCAATCTAGTCATTGTTTCATCAAATGGCATTACATAATATACTATGCAATTACAAGTATCAATGCAATAAGCAGGCTTACGACAATAGTGACAAACAATCTTGTTCCTCTGCTCTTCAGTCAAGAGTCCAAGAGCAATCTTCTTTTGTAGGTAGCCTCTAAAAAAGGATGTGTTAAACTTCTTATTGTTTGCAAAATAAGGGCAAGTAATCTTATGGCATTCTAATGATCCAACACAGTAGCTAAGCCTTAGTGTACATGAGATAGCCATGTTGGTGGTTGATGGTTTAGTCCATATGTGGCCATCAAATTTTTGCTCCATGCCATTCATGCCATTGATGTTTCCAAAAGTTGGAGGAAATTCCAATAGCATACTTCCATTGTATACCCTTGGTAATTCAGTGACTTGCTTCCTTTGCTTTATATATGCAATCCGCGTTTTGAGTAGATTGGCTTGCTTGTTCTCCATGATCCAAGGTATGATGCTTTTGCTTGACATTCATCTTTTGAATGGTCCTCATTTGAGCCTTCAAGGTCAATCTGTGAAGTCTGCATCATCTCAATGTCAACATCAGTCCTCGACTTATAAGAATTGTGGTACATACCAGGATTCTCAATGGGACTTAACTCTTCAAGATCCACATAAGGAGATGGTTGAGAGGTTTTCTTTCCTTCTTTGCCAAACTCTTCAGAGTAAACTCTACTAGCAACACAATGTGATGATGAACCAGGCTCTTCAAGATCACTAATAGTACTTGCTGCCATGATTGTATTGTGGATGAGAGCATACATTTTTGTCAAGGAGGTATCCATTATGTAATGCTCTTAACCATCAATATCCCACTCAGATGAAACCTTTACCTTCATTGTTGCTTCACCTTCAATGACTACCTTAAGGCAGATGAGCTTGTGCGTATGGGGAAGAAGGCTTTGAAGGAAATGTGCACTAACAATCCTTCTTCCATCCTTGAGCGGGATAGAGTGTGATAGATTCGCTCCTTCAATAAGCCATTCAATAGAAGCCTCTTTTGTAGCCATTTTGGATGACACAAGAAAAGGTACCAAAGACAAAGGGAGCTCAGAGAAAGTGGTTATTAGAGGAGCTCAGAGAATACAGACAATCTTGAGAGCAGAGGGATGGTAATCCAACATGGCATTGAGAGAAGAGGGACGGTAATCCAACATGGCATTGAGAGCAGAGGGATGATAACCCAACACGGATCATGAAAATAAGAAGGGATGAAAGAGAGAAATGCAATGTGATGCAAAGCTAGAAGGCAACCAAACAGACTTAGAAAGTAATGGTGGGAGAGAATGAAGAGGAGAAAATGACAAGAGAGTAGTATCAGGATGCATGGTCACGAGAAAGTAGAGTGCAAATATTGAAAATGGGTAGAGAATGGGTAGAGGATTTTGAAAGAGGTGGTGTTTGAGCTAATTCCAATGTTGATTATGCCCTGACACCACAATGAGAAGTAGCCATGTGACTGTCATTACAACCCATTGAGCTGGAATGACGGTGAGAAAGGTGGCGGCCGAGATTCTTTCACAAACTTGGATTATGCCAGGATGCCACAATTTTAAGCCTTAAAAGCAACATGCTATTATAGGGATGATTAATCGGGTAGAGAAGATTGATGCCGATTATGCCTTGCTGCCACAATCTGACACTAGTTAGTCACCTTATCCTTCGCCCCCTCTCTCGGCTCTCTCCTCCCTCCTTCCACCTTTTCCCCTCCTCCTCCTTACATAGCTCCCCTTTCCTCTCTCGGCAATCCCTCTCTCGGCTCTCTCCTCCCTCTCTCCTCCCTCCTTCGTCCCCTCTCTCGGCTCTCTCCTCCCTCTCTCCTCCCTTCTTCCACCTTTCCACCTCCTCCTCCTTAGCACTCACACAGCTCCCCTTTTGTCTCATCTCAGGAAGCTTTGTAAAGGCGTGGCTAAGGGAGTCGGCTCTTCTCAAAACTCACACGACTGCCAAAGCAACAGGTAAAGCTTCATTCAAGCGAATTTTTCTAAGCCGAACTATCTTATTTTCATACATACTCACACACCACTCACTCACTCATAATACTGTGAGGCGATATCCCCCTTTCCATCAAACGTTCTTGACGTTCTGTGAGCAAACTTTCTGCCTCGAATGGTGAATCTACTGATGTATGCAGCTTCATATGCTTCATCCTATCCTTGCACTTCTCAATCTCATTCTCGCTCAAGCTTGTTCCATCCAGTAGTTTCTTTCAGAGGGGTGAAGGAACTTCTCTCATCATATAGGCATTACAATTTTTTGTTTCTACCTTGCATTTCAATTGGAGGATTTGGACGCATGGCGAGGTAAGGTTCGATGGATTTTTGTTAAGTTAGTGACTAGCCAACACAAGATATTAACCCAATTACCGCATATCCATGTCTTCAATATTGGTACTACACAGCAAAGATATTCTGTGCAGCTTCCCTTATGAGTCATGACTAATTGTAAGTTCGTTGACAATCAGACTATGCTTACCATAACATAACCTCCATCGATGAGAACACAGAAAACTACTTATGCTGCGAAAATGTTTCGCTTCCAACCGCTCTTATTTCGACCAGATTAACCTTCCATGGCTATGGTAAACGTACTTGCAATGCTCTGAAGCATGCAAACTCTCTTCAGAGCATCTATATGTACAGATTCACTTGCCATTCATTGTACATATTGGCATCTCTATCTGCGCATTGTCTGCTGTGTACTCTCCCGTTCCTTTCTGTGCACAGGTTACATGCAATCATACGTGCACTGCATGTATGATTGCAGACTTTGGGGGGCTACTGAGGCCCCCACTTTTTTTTGGTTTCATAGAGTCTGCGCTAGCACAAACTCTGGGGGCCTGCTGAGCCCCCCCCTTTTTTTTGGTTTCATAGAGTCTGCGCTAGCGCAGACTCTGGGGGGCTGCTGAGCCCCCCCTTTTTGGGGGGCTGCATAAACCACAGTTGATGAAGATTGGCTGTCTAGCCACTCCAAACAGGCGTCGTCCTCTGCACTCAATATCTGTTCACCATCTTTGCTTGGCGTGATCAGATCGCAGGGAAGCAAGGGACCTACAGGATACACTTGAAGCTTTGTTCCAAGAGCCATCAGAGTCTCTTTCTCCAGCTTGAGCGCGGTGTGAATGAAAACCTTCTCGGCTCCTCAACTTGCTTGTGAGCACGAGAGTAAAGCTGATGAATAGGATGAGAGGTATCTTCGACCAGAACGTGCTCTACAAATTCTGATGGCTTGGGAAGGCTTGGGATGCATGTGATGAGTTCATCCGCCTTTTTCACGTCTTCTGCGAAAAAACAAGAGTAGACTCGAGATCTTTAGCACTTACAAATTAGCCAGGAAACACAACTTGATTCTAACGCTACACTTGCAGATAGAAGTGAGCTACCGACATTGATGAGGTCAAGGTCCTCGTGAAAATACTGGACCCCCCCATTTTTTTGGTTTCATAGAATCTGTGCTAGCGTAGACTCTGGGGGTACTTATTCTCTTCTGCCGAATTGTTCGGCGCTTTCTGTTTGCATGGTCCCTTAATGAGAGTTAGGCAAGTACTATGGGCTTCTGATTTCTAGCTATGTGCTATGCGCCCTTCGCTTTGTGAATGGAGGCTGATAGTATTTTGGATGCGTTCATAATACTAAAGATTTTTCCGAAATATCCATATGAGTCAATGACAGATGCACTACAACCCATACTAACCAAATGGATAGTCTTGATATCTCTCATCTTGTAGCGGTTCACAAGCATGGTCAAATGCAAAGGAGTGGGAGTGAATAGAATGCAATTGGAAACTAGGACGGAGATTTCGTAGGGCGTTACTCCTAGGAGTATGTTGATAGTTATGAAACGAGAATTTTTTGAGTATATGACTAGAAGGTAACCTTGTTTGGATTGAGAGCTCTGTGGTTGTTATCTTTCAAGAGCAGGATATCAAAGATGGAGAGCTTAGTTGGAGCTTACCATTGATTGATCGGTCATGGAAGGAATTGATAGCTCAATCTAAGAGGTAGAGTTTGATTTTACTTTTCCACTTCCATGGGAAGAATGTTATGGACCTGGATACTAATCATCGAATTTAGGGGAGCTTGGGATTTAAGCTTAGCAGCTAACGTGGGTCTAGAGGACTTGTGCAGTAGTAAAGGGCCAACTGTCTATATCTAATTGGGAATGCTATTTATAGTGGGATGCTATTTATAGCAGAATGTTCTTCTATAAGAAAGAGGCCAAGGGCACTGGCTTGGACCAAAGGCCGAGACTTCGTCCATATACATGCATATCACAAGATGGCATGTCTAAGGTTCCTCATGGACGGGTTCTAAGGTTCCTCATGGACGGGTTCACAGTGTCACTGATCTTTATGCAGCACCTCAGCAGGGTTTGACAGCAGCAAGGTTGAGGTTTGGCAGTCTGTTTCAGTAGTTCTATTCCAATTTACAGCTCAGCAGTTCATCTCTCAATTTCACTCAGTTCATCTCTCAGCAGTTCTCAGCCATCTCTCTCACTCACATAGTAACAACTGTTGGCAAGATCCATGGTTCGAAATGTATTCAAAGCTTTCATAGGTCATCTCCAATAGTCTCTAGTCCTATTATTGAATTAGGATTAGCATTCATTTAAAGATATTGTTATCAAGGACTTCTTTCAAGGAATTGATATGTATCTCAATTGTCTTAAGGGTTTGCATTGCAATGTCTCAAGGGTTACAAATTTCACTATCTTAGGGATTTGAATCATTTATATATGCTTATGCATTTTATATTCTCCTATCTTAAGGATTTGAAACATTTTGTATATACAGTTTTCATCGTGACAAGATGGCACCAAGGTGAAAGAAATCAACTACAAGAGGTAATTCTAAAACTTTTTGGTACTAATAATCTTGGCATATCTATGATGGACGTGAGCAATATATAACTCATCCTTGTTGGTTGTGATATATATTCAAAGGAACTAAAACTTATGCATTGAGATCTAGACCATCAAGAAGATTATTGAGTGAGGAGTGTACGTCTCGTACTCCACAAAATGATGCAAATAACCCACACATGGAGACACTTGCAGAAACTGAGGCTACTATCACTCGAGAAGAGTCATCATCACCTAAATGTTTGTTTATATTGGTCTGATAAGCATGATTTGGATGTATCTAACTTGAGGTGTCATCATCCATTAGGTTCGCAATCTACAAATGGGTATCTTCTGGCGTGGAAAATCTGACCTCCCACACATGGATCAATAGGCAGGTGCAAATGTCTCTAATAAGATTTTTCCAGCAAAGACATCAGTGCTACACGAGTGTGACCATAAACATGTCACAAAACGAACACAAGTTGCATCAACTTACTTATGAGGAGGGGCAGAAAGATAAGATTACTTGCACAAGTAAGACCCTATACAAGCACAGATTGAATTTATGGGGTATAATTGAAGTTCTTTCAAGGAAAACAAATAGGGATTGTCAAACATCCTCTGATCCCTTTTAGTGCTTCTTGTAGGTGGATACTCATAACATTCACAGACCCTGGTGATTGCATCATCGATGTCTTTGCAGGTTGCTTTGGGATGGCAAGGCTTTGCGAAGACTTAGGTCGCCATTGTCTTTCCATAGAGAATGACAACGTTGTTGCTGACATGTGTCTACGATCAATCAGTACAGAATAGCATTTCCATAAACTATGTAGTATTGACATTAATACTTGTGATCATCACTTTTGATGTTCTTGTTGAGGTTGTCATGTAACACATACTATGTCCTTGGTCATGGTGGTTGTGTGGCACAAGAGTGTCTTTATTGCTCTATGCTTTCTGCTCTTTTTTGGATCCATAGTCAGAGGTTACTGTGTGGGGAATGCCCTTGTCAATATGTATGCCAATTCCGTGAACCTAGATGATGCAAGGGCAGTGTTTGCAGAGATGCCACAATGGGTTGTGGCCTCCTAGAGTGCGATGATTGCTGGTTGTGCTCAGAATGGGCATGGCAAGACAGCCTGCAACTGTTCAGGCGCACAGAGAATTTTATGAACTGACCTATTGGGATGTAGTGTCATGGGTGCTTTGATTGCAGGATGCACTGAACATGTGCATGCTGTTCTTGCTCGAGCTTTTTGGGAAAATGGAACATAGTGGCATGAAGCCAGATAGACTCATATTCCAATGCGTGGGAGCCTTAGAAGAGGGTAGAGTAATCTATGCTACTGTTGTTAGCAACATATGGGAGTTGGATTTTGTTGTGGGGAATGCTCTCATCAATATGTATGGCAAATGCAGCAACAGAGAGGATGTGATGGTGGTGTTTGTTACAGAGTTGCTACAGTGAGATGTGATCTCCTGGAGTGCCCTGATTGGCAAGGAGGCATTGCTACTCTTTGCCTTATGGATTTGTAAGCCATCGTGTCTCCCTACCAGAGGATAGTGATTCATGCTACTATTGCTGCAACGGAGGGGAGTCAGATGTTATAAAAAATGCTATCATCAACGTGTATGGCAAGTGTGAAAGCCTTGATGATGCAAGGGCATGGGGTGCAATGATCTCTGGACATGTTGTGTATGGCAACATCAGGCTGGCTAGAAACTGCCTTAAGGAGAGGGTGGAGTGAATTCAAGACTTGAGGGAGATAGTACAGGACCTGTAGCACGAATTTTGTGAAAGATAAGGAGTAGGCCAAATAGGGTCATGAAGTTTTGAGACGTTGTTAGGGTGTGACTGTTTGATTAAGTTTTGCAAGAGAAGGATATGCCTTGAATATGGTTTGACAGAGGTGTGGGGACCAGACTACAAGCCCTTAATTACCTTGGATGTTGTCCAAAAATGATTGGATTTTGTCCTTGGGACAGCCCTCGTCAATATGTATGGGAACTGTGGGAGCTTAGATGATGCAAGGCCAGTTCTTGCTGAAATGCTACAGAAGAATTGTATCTCCTATTGTGCGATGATAGCTGAATGCATCCAGAAAGGGCATGGCAAAGATACAACTATTTGGTCAAATGCAGACTGAAGGTATTGCACTAGACATGATCACCTTCATTTGCATTGTGGATGTATGCATTAGTCTCGGAGCCTTAGAAGAGGGTAGAGTAATCCATGCACTATTGTTGGCATCAATAGGTTTGGCAAATGTAGGAGCATAGAGGATGTGAGGGTGGTGTATGTTGCAGAGTTGCTACAGCGAGATGTGATCTCCTAGAGTGCCATGATTGCTGCGTGTGTTCATAAAGGGCATGGCAAAGAATCTCTACAACTGTTTGACCAAATGTAGGTTGAAGGTCTCGTGCCAGACAAGATCACCTTCATCTGCGTTGTGGATGCTTGTGCTTGTATGACATCCCTAGAAGAGGGTCGTGTGACCCATGCTACTATTGCTGGCAATGGATGGGAGTCAGATGTTATTGTGGGGAATGGAGGGGGAATGCCCTCGTCCATATGTATTTCAAGTCCATGAACCTAAATGATGCAAGGGCAGTGTTCACAGAGATGTCACAGTGGAATGTGGTCTCTTGGAGTGACATAAGTGTTGGTCGTGCTCAGAATGGGCATGGCAAGGCAGCCCTGCAACTGTTCAATGGAATGCAGGTGAAAAAAAGTCTCTTGACCTCTTTATTTGTTGATAGTGCACTGTGTGAATGGGACTTCTCTTCATGATGGTTTTCAATTTCTCCTCATCTCCTCCCAATCTAAGCCGTGATACCTTCATTTTGATTTCAAAGAAAGGTTTTTCCAAATTCCATGCACACATTATTGTACATGTTGGGATATCTCAAGGTGTATGCCTCAGGCACACCTTATGTTTCTATGTGTGAGTGCTAGAGGCACAGTTAGGTGCCCACAGGCACAGTTAGGTGGTGGAGAGCCACATAGGATGATTGAGAGAATCTAGGAGCAGATTGAGGAGATGATTGTGGAGCTCTGAAGTCATCAGTGATGTCAGTGAGCATGTATGAGGTGCCTACTTAAGGACCTCACTCTTCTTCATTCTACAACCAAGTAAAGCAAGTATTCTGAGTTTGTGTCCACTCTACTCTTTCCTTTCAGTATTCCAACATGGTATCAGAGCCCTTTGATCCCCCTTGATCCCATTTCTGCCACATCATCATCTTCTTCTTCTCCATTTTCCTCTTTCTTCCCAAAATCTTTGAGAGCTTGGTTCTCCACCTACAAACGACCATTGCCCAAACCCTCTGAGCTGGAAACTCCTCTAGTATGGGCGAACTTCCACTTGCAAGCAATTGAAGAAAAAACGTCTGTGGTGGCTGCCATTCTCCAAACAACGAATTTCTTCTGTTGCTCAATACTCCCTGCCTGCTCCGCCATTTCCTAAGCCCTCTTAGGAGTAGATGGGCGACCTCAAGACGAAGATTTTGAGCCATTTTTCAGGTCATTTAGTTTAGTAACGAGGGAGAAATCATCAAAACTCAGTTTCAGCCTGTAGCAACTCTCCCGGGCAAAAGTGCGCACCATTTCGTCCAACCTCTGTGCTGGACCCTCTCTGATATATGAGCTTTCTTTTGCTTCAAAAAGCCCTCTTTTCCTTGCTTTGAAGAGTGAGCTACAAGCCCTCCAAGTTCAGCTTTTCAGTTTTGGACAAGTTTTTGAAGATGATGCTACATAAAATGCTACTCTAGCATTTTTGGTTTTTTGAAGCTTTCAATAACTTCAATACAAGTGTGGCTTCAGTTTTGTTTTGAATTACTAGACCTGGTTTTGATTGGAAAGTATTTATTTCACCCACTTCTATGAAGCATGTAAGAAGAAGCATCATTGTTTGAATATTGGTCACTAGTCTTTGCTACATCAAGTGCTCATATTTTGGAAGTCTTTCAGTTATTTTTTCCTTATAAGAGAGATAGACACTGCCCACTGACTGCCCAATATCTGGGTTAGACCCTCTCATGGCTACCCTATTTAATCTCGAGAAGTTCAATGGAAAGGGTTTCCACACATGGCAAATGAAGGTGAAATTTGCATTGATGAGGGAGAACTTATGGGGACTTGTCAAACCGACTCCTACCGCTTCTTCTACGGCCTCCAATGCTGGAGAATCCTCAACTCTGACACGACCGGCAAGGGATCCAGCTAGAGAAGAAAAAGCATATGGTATCATTGCTCTTGCTTTGGGTGATGATTATATACACCATATCTCTGACTTGGAGTCTCCTTCGGAAGCTTGGCAGAAGCTAGACATGATTTTTGGTGCAAGCTCTCACATCTCTAAACTATCACTTAAAATCTCTTTCTTTGAATTAAAGATGGCAAGTGATACTACTTTAGCAGCTCATGTCAACTATATGCGGAGTCTTATGACTCAATTAGCTTCTATCAACTCTCCTATCACCCCTGATGATGCTATGGCAGTGTTACTTAAGAGTATGCCTGAAAGTTTTGATCACATTGTTTGCACTTTGAAGAATCTTCCCAATCCTAACCTTGAAGGCATTATCTCTGCTCTCCAAGAAGAAGAAAGGCATATGGAGCTAAGAAAAGGCAATGACACTACTTATGTTATGAAATTCCAGAAGGGCAAGTATACTCCTTGCAATCACTGTGGAAAGACAAATCACCTTTCAAAGGACTGCTTCAAAGTTAATCCATGCAAGCACTATGGCAAGAACAACCATCATGAGAAGTTTTGCAGAGCCAAAGCAAAGACAGAAAATGCAAATCTACTTTCAGTTGAGCCTCCACAAGATGAGGCATCCCATGAAGATTATGCATTTTAAACATCTCTATGTATGCTCCAGATCTCTCTTTTTATGTCAAGGTACTCAGCCTGGATAGTCCTCCAAAATGAATGAAATAAATTATTGTGTTTTGTGTGTTTTGTAAACACCTCTAGTCACCTTATGATGTAGGCCATGTGTATGTTTTGTTCCATGGTACCTTCTGCAGACATTGTGTGCATGTACATGCAGGGGAGATAACCATTGGAAGGTCTTTTTGTATCCCTTTTTTTGTTTACCTTACACCCAAGGGAACCCTTGCTAGCATGAGAACCTAGCCATAGATTTATCCTTGACCACCATGAGATGGCATGAGAAACTATGAGACTAGATGTATCCTTGACATAGCCTGAGGCATTCCCTTGAGGGGGGGTTTGTTGGGATATCTCAAGGTGTATGCCTCAGGCACACCTTATGTTTCTATGTGTGAGTGCTAGAGGCACAGTTAGGTGCCCACAAGCATAGTTAGGTGGTGGAGAGCCACATAGGATGATTGAGAGAATCTAGGAGCAGATTGAGGAGATGATTGTGGAGCTCTGAAGTCATCAGTGATGTCAGTGAGCATGTATGAGGTGCCTACTTAAGGACCTCACTCTTCTTCATTCTACAACCAAGTAAAGCAAGTATTCTGAGTTTGTGTCCACTCTACTCTTTCCTTTCAGTATTCCAATAGTACACACATAGTATTGCATGAGGATCCTTCCATTACTTCATAAGCCTTACTTTACGAAGTTGTCATGTCAGGTTCATTCATATCCATAAGCAAGGCCCTCTCTCTCTAGGTGACATCAGGAGATGTTGGCCTCTAACACCCCCTTCCAGCTCCTGGATGGAATAGAGACGCTAGGGAGATGGGTGAATGAAAAGCTCGCAATATTCATGAAAATTGAAAAAAAGCTCATGACAAAAAGCTCACCAAAAAATCACACCCCACTGTCACTTGTTTTGCAATCCCCACACATCTGGCCTTGCTGTTATTTGCCATTCTCATCTTGACACAGGGTACTTCATCAATTTTCATCCCTTACCAATGCAAATTATTCTCAGACATGATACATATATGTGCACCTCCATCAACCAAAGATCGTGATAAGATCATAGGGCTCAATACCTTGTCCTAGTAGTGGGAAACCCTTCTCCATGATCTTTCTTCTCCTTCTTTTAGCATCTATTCTTCCTCTCCTTCTCCCTTTCTTCCTTACTTGCCTAGATGGTTCAGGTTCCTCCTGAGTCAATTCTTTTTTGTTCCCTTTGGTCTGCTTGGATCCCATAGTATCCATATCCGCAATATTCCCTGGCTTCTCCAACTCAACCATACGCACAACCCTTTCTCCTACCTATTGCTGAAACCTCTGACCCTACTAATCCAAACCATGTGCTACATCTATTTGGGCTTCATCTCTTGGCTGAGGTCCTCCTTATGCTTGTTGATTTCCTCCACATTCTGGGGATAAGTTGGAAGGCCTTGCCATAGCTCCATCCTTGACCATGGGTAATTGTACACCCCATGTCCCATAGCCCCACAATTCCAAGACTGCAACCTTCCTCTCCCTCTTCCCATGCCAATCACTCCTCTACCTTTACTTGCACCTTCCATGGCTTCTTGTCTCTAGTTCCCAAACTTTGGGCCAGATTTATAGAAAGATTCTACATGTTCTCATTCACCCTATCCACTACATTCGAGGCGATGGTGAAATTAACTGTGGACAACTACCTTGCACCATAGGCTCTTCTCTTGCTTGGATGCTTGGCTCTCTTCCCATTGTAGATGCAGGGTCCACCCCCCCCATCTCCCCGGCCCTCGATGGTTTCTTCTTGCAAATGTTTCCTGTGCTTATTCTATTTAGCCTTGTACGATGCCCTATCCTCCGCCTACTCAAAGCTCTTTGATTTGAGCTCCTCCACCTTTGCTTTCAATGAGGGAAGCAATCTTGCTATGAGAATCTATCCTTCTTCAAAAAATCCACCACATTTCCAGGGTTAGTCAAGACTCAAGGCTCGCAACCACCTCTCCCACAATGTGATGAACTCAGCCTTATACTCTATATAATCCTCCAACTTTCTATGTTCCAAGTTCAAGATGTTTTGCGATAAGGCTATAGCATCATCATCTTTGTAATACCGTGTTGGCCACTTTCAGCAAATTAGGATTATTTTGAGTGGCCGGATCCAAACTGTTGTACCATAACCTTGCTTCTTTGCCCCAGCACCAAAGTAGCTCTCCTTTCTGCAGGACTCTCTTAAATTATTCACCGCACAAAAGGTGATCACGTTCCAAAAAGATCTACCCATCCTCCCAATCTTCTCCCAAAAACAGTGGAATACCCCAAATATGTAGGCATGTACCTATGCGCTATCATGCCTTCTTTCTTATCAACACCTAATTTTTTTTTAAGCCCTCCCCAGTAGAATCTCCAAACTTAAGAGTGTTTTTAAAACTCTCACACTAGCTATTGCTAGCTAGCAAAAGGAGAGAGCTATGGAATATCAAGTGCCATGAAACACCCACCACAAATACACTAAACTTTCAGCTAAATTTTACCCTAGCGAGGTCTTAGACTCAAGCTTGGAAGTAGGAG
The DNA here is from genome assembly GCF_047967505.1 of Dipteris shenzhenensis. NCBI lineage: Eukaryota > Viridiplantae > Streptophyta > Polypodiopsida > Gleicheniales > Dipteridaceae > Dipteris > Dipteris shenzhenensis. The sequence goes on along the minus strand of NC_141622.1, from coordinate 26,975,900 downwards.
TGATTTACCTACTACCCAATGTAGTGCTCACTCAGCCACATTATTGGAGCTTCAGCAGTGCACCCATCTCTTTGGGCTAGGTGCTTCCTTCATGATGTATTGGGCACCAAAGGTAGGGATTGAGCTTGTCATGACCCTGGGACGTGGGCGCACAGGTACGGATTACTCTCGCTCTAAGCCCCCTTCCAAGTCTCAGAAGCTCAGTTTTCTAGAGAAGGCTCCGCGCATAGACGATTCTTGTTTTCTACCACACCATCCCCATGGGTTGGACGATGGTGATTGGAACGTGCATGGGCTCCATGACCGTGAACATATTAGCCACAATATTTGATACTTCGACAAGAGTTGTAGAGAGCAGTGGTAGGCCGGGCAGTCAACGCTCTCCTCTAGGACCCTAGGATACCACTTCACTCTTTGCTACTTAACATCAACACTGTCCCACTGTCATCATCATAAACTGTCTAAGGAAAGGTCCTATCACTTCCAGAGGTGTTACCAGAGATCAAAGGCCACTGGTGTGAGGTGCAAGGAGTGTGTGGTAGCATCATAAACATCAACAATGTCCCACTGTGATCGTCATAAACTGTCTGAGGGAAGTTCCTATCACTTCTAGAGGTGTTACTAGAGATCAAAGGCCACTGGTGTGAGGTGCAAGGAGTGCGTGGTAGCATCATATGCTATGGCATAGTGGATTATGAGATGATGGTAAAACTGTACAATGGTGATGGAGTGGACTAAGGTGCCTGTGATGGTGCAAATACACGACGGAACACAACTCCCAAAAAAAGAAGAGATGGCACAAACACAAGAAAAATTGCAATCCTCATGCTCATGAGAGTCATAATCAGATGCATGTGCTAGAGGAATAGAAATGACAAGGGGATGACCAAGTTGGCCAAAGTACACAAGTCACTAAAATAGACAGCAGGGTGACCAAGTTGGTTGAAGTACATAATTTCACCTCTCACAAAGGTCATAGAGAGCTCTCACCAAAAATCCCCAATACACAAGGCGAGCTTGTGGCTCAAGCCTCTATCTCCACTCACACTCTCCTCTTTGTCTTGGTATGAATGATGAATAGAATCCTCATCATGTCCTCTTCACCCTCACCTTCGTCTGGCTCCTCCTTTATAGAAATCTCTTCCCTTCCTCCCTATTGGTTGTCTTCATGTCTCCTTTAGCCATTCCACTACTCAGTCTCTTGATGGCATGGGCAACTTTGTAACTCGCCAGCCTCTCCTAGTCGGTGTGACCTAACTAATCCATATGTAGCTCCTAGTGCATCCGAATGGCTCCATGTGCACCTCTTAGTGCGTTTAACTAGTAGCAAGCTATGCCGGTGAGATAATGTTCGTGGACATAGGTCCTCCATGTGTAGCACCATTATGTGCTTTGGTGGACCAAATGGCCATGTTGATCATGTGCTTGGGTCGACCAACTAACCATGTCCACCATGTGACTTGGTCAACCAAGTGGCCATGTTCATCCATGTGCCTTGGTCAACTAAGTGATCATGTCCATCCTTGTGTCTTGGGCAACCAAGTGGTCATGTCCACCCATGTGCCGGGGTCAACCAAGTGACCATGTCACATCATGTGGTCTCTGTTCAACGCAAGTGGTTCTTTTTGCCCTTCGGAGTCGGTCACTCGAAGACGATTATGAAGGTGCCCTTCTTCTGTACATACATGTTGGTCCTAATTTTTAGCTTAAGGTGGCCACCTAGGCCTCTTCAAGAGAACGGCATTGGATCAAGTAGCAAGTACCCTAGGAGGTCCTCTCCAATTTTTGGTCACGATTGTGGACTAGTCTCCACCCATGAAAGATTACATATTTCTTTGGATGATGGCCCACAGATGATTGCCCATTGGCATGTTGCTTGAGAAGATGCATGTGGATGGGAGGTGCCATCAATGAGTGGATACTGACCTTGAAATGATTTTATATTGTCGATGGAGCTGCCCCACAGGGCACAGGATTTGGCAAGGGACAGTGTCCGGATTGTGGCTAGGACACAAAGGATGCACCGAGAGTTCATGTGGAGCATGGCAACCTGGTTGGCGACATGGATTCATGCCTTCTTAATTGACATACACCAGCTTACAGGATCTAGGGACTGAGGACCTTCCAGATTGAGTTAAGGATGTGACTCCTTCCTGATAGTATCCCGTATCCTCATAATGCCAAGCACCCAGGGGGTGAAGACAATAAAAGGTATGAGCGGCTCTATTTCCTAATGAAGATGTTGCTTTTGTTCCCTTTTTTTAGTTGCCCTAGGAAGACTGCATGAAGATTTTACAACTTGAGAATCTGAGTCCCAACTCTCAAAAGACCTTATTGTGCTTTATTTTGGAGTTGAGGATTGAAGATTCTCAAGATAATCATCAATAGCAAATGTGATAGTCTTTTCTTTTCTTTTTTTTACCAAGTGATAATGGAAGTGCTAGAAAGTGCCCTCATGTGTTTTCATCAATGCTTAACCTGGAATGTAGATGGAAACCATAATAGAATGATCAATGCCCATCAAACCACTCTCCACAATGCATTCCTGATATGCACTGAACCATGACCTATGAGGGGTCATATAACATGAAGCACATGGATCTAATATCCAATCATCGAGAATGGGTACATCAGTGGCCAAGAAGGAGGTGTCAGACATAGATAAAAGAATGCCTTCATCACTGCTACTATCAGTGGAAACCCTGGCATCCATGCCTTGAAGCTCAACATGCTTCTTCTCCTTCTTCCTGTCATTCTTAACCTTGCTCTTCTTCTTGCATTTTCTTAGCCATTTACAGCAATACTTTTTCATGTGGCCATACTTTCCACAATAAAAACATCTAACACAAGTCCGAGAGCTAGACTTGCTCTTGGAATTCCCCCTTGAACATGACCTATTTCTACCAATTGATCTACCTCTGGAGTGCATATCAAGGCTGTATTTCAGCACATCAGGGCATTTCAACCCATCATGCTGTAACATAACACTATCATGGTCATACATCCGGCATATACGAGTATAGAACTCATATGCATGGCAGTCTACACCCTGTACACCATCCTGTACCTGTAAGTAGACTGACTTCGAGAGTGATGACTAAATGATAGAGCATGCTTGCTCATCCATGTCATCCCAATCACTCTGTTTAATGCTATTAGGCTTGACACCTTTGCATTGAATGGGCTTATGCTGCCTCTTTTGCACTAACACATCATAAATCTGCTCTTTCCAATACTGAAAGTTTGATCCATCCAACCTCTCAATATCAAAGAGGGCACTACCAGCTCTAGATGCCATATCTGTGGCACAATAGCTCACAACCAAAGAGGAGTATAGTGCAATAGGCAACCCAAATGACCAAAAAATATAGTGTTGTCCAGACCAATCAGGTCTCCAAATAAACTGGCTGATCCAATGCTCAAAAGCCCTCAGCCATAAAGAGGCATAAACAAGAATATATGCAACCCAGTAACCTGCCAATGCCTGGCAATCCAAGTAAGAAATGCACTAAACCAAATGAGCAATGCTTGCTCAACCAATGGCAATAGGAGCCTAGCTCAACTATCCATAAACATCAGTGCGGCATCCACCAATGCAAATCCATAATGCATCGAAATGGCATTTACTGCATCACCAATGCATCACCTCAAGTGTGCAATCCTTTGGCAACAAAATCAAGCATTCACCACTTGCCAAATGTGCCAAAGTGACTTGCCAAAATGCCAATAATGCCCTTGGACTGAAGTGAGATCCCAATCACTTTTTCTAATTTATTGTTCTGTAAGAGAAATCACATCCACTTTGGGCAAGATAACACACTGTCCTTATTTTTGAACAGTGATATCTTTTCACTGAAAGACTGGATGCCAAAGCTATAAACAGCAAAGTTGTAGCTTGTAGAAAGATATACAACTTGTCAGTTGACCTCAAGAGCCAAATCCTTGTGGATTCTCAGATATTGTCACCTGGAAAACAGCTTCCTGCACATTGGTCACAAATAGACAGTAGACTGTAACTTTTTGTGGTCTTGCAGAGACTGTAACTCCTACAGCTTATACCGGATCAACTTGCTTCCAAAAGAAAAGTTGTAGTATGTTATGTGAACTACAACTTTCCAGTTCGGCACAAAATGCAGTTCCGCACCAGGAAAGAGATATTCAGTTCTGAAAATGATTGTTTTGTCATAAAAACAGCAACAACAGCAATTGTAATGTCCTGACCAATGGCAAACACAATGCCATAAAATCAGCCCCGAATACTGTAACAAATCAGCCCCAAAATGCTGATAAACCAGCCCTAAAACAGCTCCAAACAGTGCTAATTTGACAGGATCTCAAAACATCACTGTACCACCGTATGTGTATGTATCCAACATAGGCAAATAACCATGCATCCAACGAATTGTCAATGCATCTCAACCAGGCATGTACCACTATCAAAGCATGTGTGAAATTTCAAGCATATGATCAAGGGCCTCCGTGTAGGGTGACAACTATAGCCTCTGATGGCCAGCTCCTTACTACTCTGCCATACAAGCGACTCCTACAAGCACTCCACATAGAACTGCAATCTCTACGACCTTGCTCACCCATAGCCTGTTTCGTGCCATCCTCTGAAGGGCAACTCTAGTGTCCACGGCTCCATCAGCCCTTGCCTCAGGCTTCAAATCTGTTTGAGGTGCAGGTCATGGGATAAGCCACTTGCTATTGCTAGTCTTGACACCCTTGCACTGCATCAGGCTTAAAACAAATTACAAATCGATCATGGTAGTGTCAATCTCCACCTTGAAGACGATTTGTAACTAACCCTCGTAGATGATAAGCCTTCAGCCGTGTAGGATAAATCGAATCCCATAGCAAGCAGCGTTGAGGGACAATCTCATTCTGACACAGCTCCTAGCAATGATTTGTTGCTACCATCTGTCGAGGATGTTGAGCAACAACTTATAGTAGCATCCTTTCTTTGCAACAAATGTCCCCTTTCTTTCGTAGTGAGCAATTCTTGTAGTAGCAATCTTTGAAGTAGCTTTCTTCTTCCATGGATAGCTCAGCAATTCATCAATTCATGACAGAATTGTGCAGTGATGGATTTCACACACGTTTGCACGTTGGTGGAAGTGAAGACCTAGGTAAGCATGGTCATCACGATCAAGAGCACAACCAGCAATCCCGTCAACGCCAATCTGGAGGTGTAGCCCACAACCAGCAATCCAGTAGATCAGACCAGTTTGCTGATCTGTTGTTTTGATCTACCATCGCAGAGGTAGCTCAAGGTTCTTGCAAGAGCTCTCTATCAGACCTTCCCCTTCTTCTTATGAGCTACCAAGCCCAAGCTTGCTTCAGCTTCTTGCAAGAGCTCTCTATCAGATCGTCCACTTCTTCACCTTCACTGCAGTTCCAATTCGATCGATGAAGCTCCCACTGGTATGCTCCTCTCTAACCTTGCTGGCCACGCTCACCAAGCTCTCACCATGCTCTCACCAAGCTCTCCTTGGCTCTAATACCAGTTGTGGGGGAAGAGGGAGCACTCAAGAAGGGATAAGAGACACCGTATATGGTGGAGCAAAAGCTACTCTAGCTTATTCCTCTATCATATATATATGAGTATACATGGGCGCTGTACAAGTGGGTGGGCACACTACCCTTTACCCCAACACCCCCTTTATTCCACCTCCTCCTTAGTTTAATAATGGACTTCCTCTCTTCCTTTTCACACTCTTCTTTCTCCACAACAAATAGTCCCCGCCAATTCATTGATTTTTTATTTTTGTTCAATGGGGACATTTTGCCTACTATGTTAGCCAAACCATAAAGGAATAATTATTCACATGTGACTCATATCATTAAGTACTTATCTAGAGCATGCATTGGAAGGATGAAGATTTCTCCTTGCTAACATTGAGGAAAGCAAAAAAAGTGTCAAGAATAAATAGTGTTGTACCTTATACTATGGGGCTAGGTTCCTTGTAGCCACAAAGCTGCCCCAAATCTCTTCCAACAATCCTCATGGTGGCATGCTAGATGTCCACCATCATGACAACTCCTAATGTCGACCTTCTATGAGCTTGGAAATGTAGGAACACAGATGCTCTGTGTGCCCTGGTTACAAGTACTATTGATAGTGTTTCGAACTTGATTCAGCATACATCTAAGGCAATTGTGGTCTGGAACATATTGAAGAGTCAATATGAGATGCGGAATCAGACAAGGATCCAAAACCTGGAGAACCAGCTCGTAGCTGAGAACTTTAATGAAGGAGAGAGAGTAGAGGCATTCATAACCCAAATAAAAAATCTGCGTGACCAGATGGCTGGTGCTGGGATACAAAAGACTAGCGAAGAGCTAGCTCGGCGGTATCTCCGGATATGTCCACCAAGGTTTGATGGACTAGTAACAACGCTTAACACTTAGGTGAGACCCCAACCATTTTCATTTGAGGAGTTTTGTGCTTTACTTATGGAGGAGGAATTGAGGCTTAAAGCTCGTGATGGAGGCGGCAATGGGGATGCTGCGTTCTTTGTCACTACGAAAGGCAAAGGTGGTTCCTCCACCAAAGGTGAGTCCTCTATTAGTGGTGACAAAAAGAAGAAGGGCAGCGAGAAGAAGTTTCAGAAAGAATGCTTCTACTGCAAGAAGAAGGGCCATGTGATTGCAGATTGCTGGGTCAAGAAAGCAGATGAAAAGAATGGTACCCTGAAGAAGACAGATAAGGGGAAAGAGACAGCTACTAACATAGCAGAAGCATAGTTGGATCTATTTCTGGCCATTGAGGAAGAGTGTTCCTCAATTCAAGAAGCGTCAACCACTGATTCATGGGTGTTGGATAGTGGTGCCTCCCATCACATGACCTGCAAGAAGGGTCTATATTGTTCCATGCAGCCTCTACAAGAACCCATCACCATGATGGTTGGAAATAACACAAAATGCCCTATCGAGGGTACAGGTATGGTTTCATTTGTTTTTGTAGATGGAGATGTTAAGAAACTATCTAATGTGCTGTGTGTTCCACAAATCAAGAGAAATTTGCTATCAGTTGCTTCCATAACTGACCTTGACCATGAGGTGAGGTTCAACAAGACAGGAGCAAAAATTCTGGATAGTGTAGGCAATCTTGTTGGCACAGGAGTAAGGAGGAACAACCTGTATGAGCTAAGTGCTCTTACAGCCACCACTGGAGTGGGCAAAAGCAGACTTTGGCATGATCTTGGACCAGCCTCAAGAGCCAAATGCATTGCAGCCATCCAGGATAAGATGCTTACGATTAGTAAGTAGCCATCAGTTAGTTTATGGTATGCCAGACTTGGACATATGTCTACTACAGGTATGGAAGCCCTTACAACATTGAGATACATTCCTGTTATGGATGTCTCTCAAATTTTATGTCATGATTGTGATGATGATCAGCAGTCAGGATCCTCTTTTGTGAGGAAGACAGTCAGTGAGAGGTATGTTGAGCCATTGCAGTTGGTTCATAGTGTAGTTTGTGGGCCTATGCCTACCGTTTCACTAGGTGGCACCTCTTACTTTGTGACATTTATTGATGCTGCTACAAAGTACATATGGGTATATCCGATTCGGCAGAAGCATGATGTATATGATACATTTCAGCGCTTCTTGGGTAATGCTGAAAATCAGTCAGGAAAGAAGCTATTGAGCTTGATGACTGATGGTGATGCAGAGTTTACCTCTTCTAGATTTCAGCATCTATGTGATACACTTGGTATCAGGAGGGTGTTGACCACTCCTCATCTTTCTACTCATGATGCCTTGGTAGAAGGCATAAATCGGATTCTATTGGACAGGATTTGTAGTGCTGAAGGAGATACAGAAGCAAGGTATTGTTGCTCACTTACCTGCAGTCGTAGAAATCAAAGAACCGTGTGAAGCTTGCATGATGGGCAAGCAACAGAGAAAGGCATTCCCGCAAGAAAACAAGAATAGAGCAAACGCTCCTCTAGAGTTGATGCATGTTGACTTGTGTAGTAAGCTGCCTACATAGGCCTTGGGGGGATCTTCCTATTTTTTATTGATTGTCGATGACTATAGTAGGAAGATATGGGTGTACTTTCTTCGCGAAAAGGCTCAAGCTTTTGGTAAATTGAAAGAATGGCTACAACTTGTTGAAAACGAAACAGGGAGAAAAGTAAAGAAAAATCGGATGGTGGTGGTAAGTTTGTTTCTACAGAGTTTGGAGATTTTTGCAAGAGCAAAGGGATCAAGCGACAAATGACAATAGCACATACGCCTCAGCAAAATTCGGTTGTTGAACACCGAATGCGGACCACCGTGGAGATGGGGAGGTCTGTTTTGAAAGGTGCTGGACTGCCTAACCACTTTTGGGCTGAGGCTGGGGCTGAGGCTGTCAATACTGCGGTTTACATCCTTAATCGCAAAGCTATACAAAGGCACTCAAAGGTAAAACACCACATGAGGCTTACAGCACGGTAAGAAGCCATCTGTCCAAATGTATTTTCTTAGGCTATTATGATGAGAAGAAAGCCTATAAGTTGTATGACCAAGAGGCAAAGAAGATCATAGCGAGTCCCGCGATGTGGTGTTCAGGGAGTAGCCACATGCAATGTAGTGGAGGCAGAGAAGAGCTCTTCCACTTTATCATCAAGCGAAGAGGTAATTCACTATGGACTTGTCCCAGGAGCTATAAAGGAGGAGGAAATATCAAATGATGAAGGTATAAGTCACCAACCTGTTGTTACACCACCGGCAAAGCCATTGCCGCAATGGGTAAGGCAACTCTACGACCATGATAACTAGATGCCTATGTCTGTGAGCAGCATGCAGATGGACCAAGGCAGTCTCAGAGAATCGAGGAGCAAAGGAGGGCTTCTACTCACATAGTCAATATGGCCTTGATGGCTGAGATTATTGCAGAAGTAAAGGAGCTTGCGAGTTTGGAGGAAGCACTTGCAGATCGAGATTGGATTAACGCTATGCAAGTAGAATATGACAGCATCATGAAGAATGAAACTTGGGAGCTAGTAGATCAACCACCTAACAGAAAGGTTATTGGCACCAAGTGGGTTTGGAAAGTAAAGTACAAGGCTGATGGGACTTTGGAAAAGTACAATGCTAGATTGGTTGCACAAGGATTTTCGCAGGTTGAAGGGTTTGATTTTTAGGAATCTTTTGTTCTGACTACCAGAATGACCACTATTTGCACAGTACTATTGTTGGCTACTCATAAAAAGTGGCCAGTTTATCAAATGGAAGTTAAATCAGCATTCTTGAATGGTGACCTCAAGGAGGAGGTGTACATGGCTCAGCCACCTGGGTTTGAGGCCCCCCATTTTGAGAATAAGGAAAGGTGGAAAATCTGCTATTATTGTTCTATATGTGGATATCTCCTTATTACAGGTGACTATAAAGAGTGATCCAGCGGACTAGAAAGGCGTTGAGCACAGAGTTTGAGATGACAGACTTAGGCTTGATGCACTACTATTTGGGGATTGAAGTCTGGCAAGAGCCAGGCAAGATCTTCATCCTCTCAGCAAAAATATGCAAGGGAGATCTTGAAGGCATTTGGTATGTCCGAGTGCAAGGAGATAGCTACATCTATGGAGGTAAATGCGAGGCTATCTATGGAGGATGCCTCACCACCAGTAGACGGAAGGTACAGGAAGTTGGTCAGCAGTCTCATCTATCTGTGCAACACTAGACCGGACATCAGTTTTGATGTTGGCGTTTTGAGCAGGTTCTCCAATAAGCCCCGGGAGAATGAATGCATGGATGCGGGTGCTTAGATATGTGAAGGGCACTCTTGATTATGGCATCACTTATCGTACAGGCACTTCCTTGGCTAGTCATTGTGACTCAAATTGGGCTGGAGATGTTGATTCCAAGAAATTAGTTTCTGGATATTGTTTCTCTTTAGGTTCAGGTATCTTCTCTTGGATCAGTAAGAAACAACCAACGGTGGCATTATCTTCTATCGAGGCTGAGTACAAGGCAGCATGTTTTGCTGCTTGTGAAGCAGTGTGGCTGAGGAGGATCTTATGGCTGAGGAGGATCTTATGGCACATGGGAGTGCAAGAGGAGGATCTTATGGCACATGAAGCAGTGTGGCTGAGGAGGATCTTATGGCACATGGGAGTGCAAGAGGATGAGGCCATAGAGATTCAGTATCACTATGTGCGTGATTTGATCAAGGACGGGATAATGGAATTGGTCTACTATCCGACAAAGCAAAATGGAGCAGATATCTTCACCAAGGCACTTGGGAAGAATCAGCTTCAGGGTCAGCTTCAAAGAGACGGCATTGGGCCGAGAAGGTAGTTCACCTACGGGTGGACATTGAGGGGGGGTGTTAGATATGCTCAATGCCCTACCCTCCTAGTAACCACCAGTGGTCCAAGGTGCCCCCATATGAGGAGAAGCCATGTGTGAGCCTGGGACACTGGATGGATCCTGACTTGCATGTCAGATGAGGTGTATCCAATGAGACCGTTGATGGTAGAAAGGTGATTGTGTGGGAGCCCCTTATTCTTGCTAGGTCTTGGGGGCCAGCGGCCCCCCTGGTGGGGGTTCAAGGGTGAAAGCCCTCGAGGCAATGGTATAGGGAATATTCTGTGAATATTCCATGGATGACTGGTCAGTTCCACCGACTAGGTTGACTAGTCGGCTTCACCGACTAGGTTGACTGGTCGGTTCCACTGACTCGACTACCACCCTCATAGCTATAAAGAGGTGACCTCCCCAGTCCATTGTACCAGATCAGATCTTCTAGCTAGTAGCTCTTCACCTAGTATCTATCTAGATTGCCATCTAAGATCCACTGTGGGACCGCACGGGTGGATGGAGCCATTTTCTGTACTACATCAGTATTGAGGAAAATTTTGTTCGTCTTCAGTTTGCTGTATACTCTCTATTCTTTGTTTAGTTTCTGTTCCGCTATGCCATGTAATTTAACATCTTCCAATCCGTCTTGGGATGAAACTAATGTAACCAATTGCTCTAGAAACTAATGAAAAGTAGTCAATTTTGAAAATGAACTAAAAGACATTATGTTGTTACTTATTGGTGATCACTTTTTTAATGGTTTGTTTGATTTTAAAATATAGCGTATGACCTTTACTTCCAATAATAGCACAATTACCTTTCCCCTTGAAATCTAGATTAGGTTGAACATATCATGTCATTCTTGGGGCTCTTTTTAAATTTGTGTTTGGAGAGGTATGGATTTTTTTGTTCTTTTTTTAAAATACTTTACTCGTGAGTAGAGAACTTCTCTATTTTATTTTAAAAATGGCCCCTTTTTGTGTGAATCTTTTAAAGATTCCAAAAGTTTCTCCTAAGGTGGAAATATTGCCCAAGCAATTCGCATTCGTGGTCATTGCATTGATCATCGAGCTTGGATTGCTTGCCATGTGATTCTAGGGTCCCTTGTGGATTCATAGCATTCAAGTAGATGAGCTTGAGCGTCTCCTTGCCCATGGAGGCTTGATTTGTCTTGAAAGTCTCACCTTGCAATTGCTAGATTTGGTCTCCTATAGTTCATCGAGATCTTGGAGTATGACTGCATGACCAACAACGTGCTCTATAGTGCCATGAAGCTCCATTTGAGTAGCTCGACTCTTCTACTAGCCAGATGATTGAATCTATGTTATCCCATGAGCTCGAGCAGTGTCATCTTGAATATATCATGGAGTACACCAAGGAAATCCATTGCCTTAATCGTAACAGACTTATGTACACCAAGAGCAAAGGGATCACTATCTGTAAAAAATTTCATTAATAAAATGTACCCCTTTTCTATACAAATCTGTAAATTTTTTCCAAAACTATTTTAAATACACTAACATAAAAATTTGTAACTTAACCAACCTCATTTGCCATGTCTTGTTAATGCAAGAGCTCTATCAAGTAGTCTTCATACTTCCACTAGTAGCACCCTTACATGACAATGCACAATGCACGTTGCGATAGTTTTTCCATGACAGAAGCTACTCCTCTTCCTAGGGCTATACAATCAATAAAACTGTTGATCTCCAGGACCTTCCATTTTTTTGTCTCTTGTCGAAGCTCATTGGGCTCAAGCAGAGTGCGGGCAACAAGTTCTGCAGTTATGTCAATAAGCACTTACCAGATTCTCAACTAGCCCAGTAGTAGATTGGCTCTCGGTCTTCACCAAGGCATTCAACCATCAACTCCATCAAGTGTTCAAAGCATAGGCAAAATGAAAAAAAAATCCCTTATCTATGCATGATCATGTATCGGTTGTCTTTTGGCCAGGTTCCTTGGCTCACGCCCATGGATCAATGGATTTTTTAAATCCCCATCTTGACAGCCTTGCCTCTTGCCTTTGTTCTTACTAGTGCTCGGACCCCAATAGTTACCTCTTCTTCCATCTCCATTGCTGCCACATCAACTGTACCTACTCTTTTTGCATGTGGCTTTTCTACACAACATCTTTCCAAGTGTCTACCAGTTTGGTTGCCACTACTACTGTTACTTCCACTATTGATTTTACTACCATGATAAATCCTCTTCCACCTTTGCCAATTACGCGCATGCCGCTTCAACCTCATTCTATCAGGCCGTTCCCTGTCTTCAACGTTGAGACAATGATTTACTAGGAGTAATAGGTGCATGGTCTAGCACCTAATGGGATAGCCGTGACTACCAGTTTTATAGAGCCCATTACCCCTGTGATAGTTTCCTTCGCTATTCTCTTGGACCCTGTGGGCCAAGCTACTACTCCCCTCCAACCACCAGTGGCATGCCTCTACTCTTACCCCTAGTCACCTCTGCCATCCCACTAGCTCACCTGTTGTTGGCCCCATTGTACGCATTCCATCTCTCCTTGGAGGACCCTAGCATTCACCTTTGCCAAGGGGAGACCCATCCAAATGTACGATCAAATGTTGCCCGATCCTATAGGAACGATCCTTGTTTTCACCCCCAAGTGCTCCAAAATGAGAAGGCGTAAACAAAAATTTGTTTTTTAATGAATCTAGTGTCACCACAAACTAGTATTCAGAAATTCAACGACAGCTAGTGTAGAGGGGAACAATGCAATAAGGACCCTATACCAAATGGTTATATTTTGAGTGCCCGTTTGGTTTTTCCTTGGGTCACGAGAGTTTATTGCCTAAGACTAAGCATGCACGCCACACAGGCATTATTAATGGGAGGTTGGAGGGTAGAGTATGATTATATGAGGGATGCATTTACCTGATTGACATCACACAGAGAATCATGAGAAGCTGCAGGTAGAGCACACCACATTGGGGTTCCAGTTACAAGAACACAAAGGTGTCCTTAATGAGGCTCAGTAAATAATTTTGCATCTGAGGTAGAGAAACAAGGAGTGCCAGGACAACAGATCACCGAGTTGAAAGATGCATGGCTTAACCATGAAAGCACTATAGAGACTGTCCAGTTATGATGGGAGATCGATCGATTGCAAGCCAAATTTGCTAGACATCAGCAACATAACAATGACTACAAGGACCAACTCCATACTCTGAGGACGATTAAGAAGATGTTGCAACCTCTCATGGACAAGCACCCTGGTAAGTGCCCAAGAAGGAGACAAGACTCAGATGACAAGGATGACCCAACTAATAAAGGAGGCTTTGCCTCTGGAACTCCCTCTACAACCTGCCCTCCAACATAAATTGCCATTTCAACTAGCTCAAAGAATGTGGAACTTCAAGGGACTCTAGTAACAGGTGCAACCCAGGCATGCACTCAACAAGTAGGACACACGTCCAACATATTAACAACTTGTGTCATATTGCTACTAGATGAACCCAATCCATTGGCCAAGCAAGGCTTCCATCCTGGAACGCTCAGAGTCTACCACAGGATCCTATCTCAGTAGAGGTATAGCTGACCCTCCTCTTCCTATCGCTCTACCAAGGGATGTTTTGCCAATGGTCCTATGTACACCTATAAACATTTTGCGACTATCTTTGGTCGAGAGGACTCTCAAGATAGATATCAAACCCTGGATGTGGCCTTCTCAGAAAATACAAGTGGTGCCCACCCCCTACCCACCCTGGTCTAGTTTTGAACTAGCCGCCAACCTACGTGATTCCCTTGGAAAATCTATCCACTAAAGTTTCTCTCTATGATTGGGTTGCACATGAATTTGATCTGTAGGTAAAGACCAAGGTGCATAACCAACAAACAACCTATAAGTTTGAACGGCAGTTGTCTTGAATAGCATCCATGATTTCCCTTGCTCGATTGCAACAAGCTTGCCAGAATATTTTGGTGCACTATTCCTGCTCGTAGAGAAGTTACTCGAGATTGTTGTGACCAAGAACACTTGTCTATGGCAACATTTCTTATAGGTGTGCCAATTGCCGAGATCACCAAGTGGTCCAAGCCAAAAGTGTAGTAGAGATGCTACAAATATAAGTTCGCACACTTGGGACTCACAAACTCAAAAGTAGTCTAGTTGATTGAGTCATGGAAGAAGGAATGGCATCTTCATCTTGACGAGATGCCCATCAATATTAATGTGTTGGGGTCAATGCATGATCGAGTGTAGCCAATCACGAAATTATTTTAGGGGTAGTTTTGTGGCTGCGATGCAACACACTAGTGGGCGATATTTTGATTGCCTTACTAGGGTAATAATGAGATGCAATCTGTCAAAACTTATTGTTCTGAAGACTGCAGGGCTTGACACATGTCATTACACGAGCAATTCTTCCCTCCTTTGTGTAGTTTCTGTGCTGCATCTTTGTGCATTAGACTGCAGTCTGTCCTATCATCTACCCATAGTCACCACCTAGCATCTTCTCATAGCTCACCACCTATTATCTATGCGTAGCTTTTCTATGTGGATCTAGATTCACAACCACCGCACCGGTTCTTGGAGTTATTTTAATGGTGGTTGTAGTTATCCTAATTAAACAAAAAAAGATGTATTTACCTTAATTGGATGGATCACGTGAGACCTGCATTGGATACCCATAACTATTTATATATTTTGCATCCAGGGGCCCCCTTTCTTAATTCATGTTTTTAGTGTGTCATTGGGCAGATTTAAAACCAACCCGATGATTGGAATAACATGTTGTTATAATGTAATGAGAGTGTAATTAATAGTTTATAACAAGTGATTAAAAGATAATCCTAATGAAGGAAAATGTATTTCCTTGTGCAATCACGATGCTGGTTCTATTTTAGTATGCGTTGTAGTTAATCCTAAACCAATGAAAATGTATTTCCTTGCAACCACCGCGCTAGTTCTATTTTAGTGCGGTGGTTGCACAAAGTTAAATTTCGTGTACTATAGTCTTACAGTAAGTGATAACTGGGTAGGCATAACTCAAGCAATGAGTGATTAGACAAGGATGGAGAACACTGTATTCAAAATATATTACAGGGAGATTTGAACACAAATTTACCTTGAACCGATTGGGTAGCCCTCTTATATGCCCAAATGCACCATTTTGCTCTAGTGGGCAATTAATCCTTCTGAGATTTACACAAGCATGGCCGATCTACCTGTTCATATAGCACATTTTCATGAATTTCTCACAAATACAAAATTGCATCAATTTCCTTGTAAGACCACATGCATTAGCCACACTACTTTTGAAGTTCAAAAATATTTCAAGCAATAAAAAAAAGGACAGAGAATTTTGTGAGTAGAGTAGAGGGTGTAGAGTGCTGCCCACACGATGGATCCTTGTAGTTTTGAGCCATTTGGGTAGCCCTCTTATATGCCTAAATGTGCCATTTCGCTCTAGTGGAGAGTTGACCCTTCTAGCCTCTTGGGCCACTTAGAGACGTTCTTCTCTGGCCTCTTAGAGCTGATCCCCATGGACCGGTTCTCTCCACTTGTTTGAACATCTCGATGTGAATACGAGTAACCATGCGATGATTTGAACATCTCTCCTGTAGCTCAGAGATGAGCATTTGTTTTGTTAATTTTTGTTCAACCACACTGGTTCAGGACAATCACATAACTGGTGTTTGAGATGAACCAGCCACGGTTACATGTTCCAACCACTGGGCTGGTTTAGGCCAATCACATTAAGTCCAAGCCTGGTTTAATAAATGAAACGAGTAAACTATCCCAAAGCTCAATCACAAATAACCACTAGACTGGTTTGGGCTCCACTGACTTGTGTTGTATCAAGCATGTGTATAAATGGTGGCTTTCTATTGGTCCAAACGACTGCCCAACGTTGGGCACCCTTTGGTGTGTAAAGGGCCTCAAATAGCATTGGCTTATAAGGATGACGCACGACTCAATCTCCCAAAACCACTTCAAGTAGAGCGGGTGAGGATGATGAGGTTACCCATGGGCCCTCGATCTCTGTTTAGTGATGGGCTGTTGCCACCATTTTCGACACCCAGAAATCTATAGTGGGAATCCTCGGGCTTTGAGGCTGGTTCCTTTGCTTGTTGGACAGCTCGGAGCCGTTAAGATGAAGGGAAAAGATCGTTTGCCTCCATCAAGCATAGCAGATCTACGTGGTCTTATGGCAATAGTCATTGTGTGGCCAAGCTAAACCATAGAATTTTAAAAGGTGAAGAATAATTTCAAGCATCGAAACGTAGAAATTTGTGAGTAGGCATTGGTGAGGAGAGATTGAGGAGACTGCAGAAATGATGGAGTGTTAGCAACCCACGTGATGGATGCGTGGAGTTTTGAACCAATTGATGAAGTTTTGAACCAATTCGGTAGTTTCTCGCATGCCCAAATGCGCCATTTTGCTCGGATGCAACATTAATCCTGCTACCTTCGCGCGTGCATGGCCGATCTGCCTCCACTCCACGACAGCCCCTTACCAATGGCCAAAAAGACGTGGGGATCGGTTGATTATGCTGTTGTCCTTGTAGGATTCATGGCTTTCACTGCTGTTCTCATCATGGGGCTCAACTACGAACGGTTGGAAGGAGTCGTCAATCTGTGGGCTTCCTTAGAGCAGCCAGACTATTTTCGACCGTCTCCGAACGAACCTCTGTTGGTGGAACGTACTTTGGTGGACGGCGCGGTAGAGAAAGGAGCAGGCAAGTCTTGAGATCTTCTTAAGCACTTATCTCAATAGGAGATGTGGTTCTGCCTAATGAGCTGAGCGGATCAAATGGATCGCGCTCCACATGAGTACTAAACTTCAAGTCAGTAGTATGTTTCGTTGCAGTATGGACCTGGCTGTTGTCGCAAAGGGTTAATGTATATCTTGCAGCTGGCCAAAGTTTAGCCATTACATGGTTAATCTTGAATCACAGAATAGGATCATTCGGTCTGAAAATCAATGCTCGCTTTGAATATTTTAAAGGTGTTTATGGGATACATTCATTAGGCTACGGTGTGGGGTACAAGCGATATGCGTCTCAAAATCAATGCTCACTTTGAATAAGTTTACGGTGTCGAACCGATGCATTCATTATTACATGATAACAAGATAGAATTTTGAGAGTTATAAATGGCCAATTAAAACTTGCTCGATCTTAGTGAAAGCGAAACTCTTGAATATTTATAAATTGCCCTGCTGATGAGGTTTGAGCTTTATCTTGGTTGAGTCTCCCTTTTATCGTTGCTGGCATGGAAATTATGTGTGGGAGAAGGGAAGAAAGAAATGTGGTGTATGTACAAGAGCATACTGCATTGGGAATGCATCATAGGTTTATATGGAAGAAAATTGCTAATTTATTACATCCTTTTCTACCTGTTCCTCCTGTGGCTGACACAGACACGCTTAAGGATTGGCAATTACAACCCTCTACTACATGTACTCATCCTATTCCTCTTCCTGCCTTAACCTCCATCAAAGCCTACAGGCTTCTTCAGCCTGCTACATGGATTCAGCAATATGCTAATTCTCGGTGGCATATAAGGAAGCCCCTCTCATGGTGGCGAAGAATCTCGGGATGTTATGGAAGTGTAAAATGCCATTGAAACAAAGTCTTTTTCTTTGGAGATGTATGACAAGCACATTGTCAGTGGGGGTTACACTTGCTAAACGTAGCATTGCACCATCCACATGTTTAAGATGTCAGGCTTCTTCAGAGACTGTTCTTCATTTGCTTTGGCACTGCCCGTGTTCTAGGATCCTCCTCAAGAGAATTTTAGATTATCTTCGGCTCCGTTTCCCGAGTCACAGATTTGGGAAACATTTCTGGCTCTTTGGCAGATTTATGAGGTCTTTGTCTCAATACTCACTATTTCTCTCTTGGGTGAGATATTGGGCTCTTTGGACAATCTGGAGTGAGCATAATTTGGCATACTTGGGTCGACAGATTCACAAGTCATATGAATCTTTCTGAGCCTCATTGCGACAATCCTTATATGATGCTTGCCATGAGGGTGATATGGATGCTTTTCTTTTTATGTTTCTGATCTTTAGGATACTCTCCATTTCGGAGACCTCCCATCATGTAAATTTATGAGCATATAAATATACTGCACTGGATATTACAAAAAAAAAAGTATGTACAAGAGTATACGACTGCAAGCTACAAGCCTGTGGTGATGGCCCAATGGATGGATGCCTAGAACGGGGAGAAGCTCACATAAGGATTGACCTGTGTGAGGCATGTGCGTGTGAGTGCACAAGTGCTACTTATACTTTCTAGAAGCAAAACTTTGAGTTGCTTGTAGAGAGCTCTAGCGTAGAGGCCAAAATCTAGAAGATGCGTAACATCCATGCAAGCTTCTTTCTATTCTCACACGCATGCACAGGCTGTTGACTAAGTGCAGAAGGGGAATCGCAGAACACTTGTTGATTTGGAAAGTCTACTGCACACGTGAGTGTAGAACACTTTTTGATTCTGATAAGACTACTGTGCATGTGCGCCCCCTCCCTCCTGCTGCCACCCGCCACCATTGGAGAGTAAACAACTCAACACTCAAAAGGCAATTCTTTGATGCATCAAGGAGTGAAATGGGGTTTTTTCTATAAATGGAGTTTGAGAGAGGCAGTTTGCTGCTCCTGTCGTCCTCCCACTGTCATTGGGCTGAGAACTGTGGTTGTGTGGCTGTATTGTTACGTTCTAGTTGGAATGTAGTAGGACCGGATGCATCAGTGATAGAAGGTCCTTAGAGAGACCAATGGGAACGTATATAAATGTAAATAATTGGGTGCTATGTTGTGTTTAAATGGTTTGGTCAAGGATTTCTCTACCAAGGTATTCAATGGTAGGGTACGAGACGACTAGAAGGCTCTAGGAATCTCCTTGCATGTTAGTGTGGGTTAATTTTTGGTAGCGAATCAGTAGGGGTAAGTGCCTAGGGGTAAGAATGTGGTTAATAAAGTAGTTAAAGGCCCAAAAAATTAATAAGCGAATGGGGGGGAAGTGGGACCTAGCAAGCAGCTAGAAATAGAATGGAGCTTCTACAGAATTGGGGACACCTCGATCCATGCTTCAAAGAAATTGAATGCTGAGTTACGGTTGAGATTTTTGACCTAAGCTGAGCTGTGCAGAAGCGGTGTATACAGGGTTTGTTGGCTGGGTGGAGAGGTGGTCTGTCAAGTTGTAAGGGATTTGAGTGTAACAATTTGGTATCAGAGCACCAGCCTAGTTGATGGGAAGGGTCTTTGTGGGCCGCGGCTAATATTGTGTGGAGCAAATGCATGGAATTGATGTAATCAAGAGGCATTACTTTGATGATAGCTGCAATCATTGATTTGGGCTGGCACAATACACTAGCTTCTATTTTAGCTATTTAAATGGAAAGAAAGAAAGAAAGTTTATTAAAGTCTTCGGAAGACTGATGGGTCTATGAGACTGTGAAAAACGGTACAAACGAGCTGTGGTGGCGGAGCTATATTTAAATGGAAAGAAAGAAAGAAAGTTTATTAAAGTCTTCGGAAGACTGATGGGTCTATGAGACTGTGAAAAACGGTACAAACGAGCTGTGGTGGCGGAGCTACTAAATGAGCATCCACACCAATGCAAATGCAAAATATGTAGAATGTCAGTACTAAATCCTAAATACAACATTGTCATGTCATGTCTGTAGTCGACTATCTCATCATCATCATCATTATTATCACCATCAAGACATCAGGGTGGATGTGGCAATGGGGGCATGAAATTGGCGATAGAGTGCTATCGGCCACTCAAAGGTGCAGCCCTGGCATATCTCCTGGTCATAGCTTTGCGTCTAACCAAGGCTACTGTGACACCCGTCGAGCGAGACCCGACTCTAAACATGGAGGGGATGTCCCCAAGTGTGATCTGTGTGTCAACCCTCTGTCTGAGTTGTCGGGTCACAAGCTCCGGGTCACGGTCATGTCGAGGCCTCGTCCCGTGGGTGTCCATGTGATTTGGCTGGAAAAACTCCGTGATAGAACTCTGAGAGGGATCAGCCAAGGAAGAAGTCTACTCCTGTCTCCGTGCTCAAAGTATGTTCTCGCGCAGTCTGAGTGCCTCATGAACGAAACCTGCCAAACATCGCTGGTCTGGGTAGGAGATGAATTGAGCCAAAACCCCATAGCTGTCTATGAAGAGGCAGTAGAAATGCCCGCGGATCTCATAGTAAACAGGACACCTGAAGATGAAGTACTCCTTTGTCTCAACCTCCTGCATGTCACACAAAGTGCATATGCGCCTCTCTCTGGGTAGTCGCTCTGCTCTGCCACTCTCGATACGAAGTCTATGTGAAGAGACCCAGAACTGCCCAAGAGAGATCCTCAGTGAGTGGGGTAAATAAATCTGAGTGTACCCTGGTGGGTCAATGAAACCCTCCGCTGTGATATGCAAGAAGTGATCTCTGTAGAAGCCCAGCTTCACTGGAAGATCACTCGGGTCCAGCCAGGTCCGAAATGTGTGTAGCTGTAATAGATCCTCACGGATAACTTGGTTGACCTCGTGTGATAAGAGGGGAGAAAACGGAGCATCTATGCTGTACTGGAATGGGGGTAGTTTGTCCATGTGGAGCCCATTCCTTGAACCCTCTCTCTATGCGTGCCTTTGGTCTCCTCCTGCTGCAAGTGCCATAGAAGAGGACAATGCTAGCCAAGGTAGCCTACTACGTGGGAATCAAGCAACAAATCCTCAAAATAAATCCGCAATCTTGGGGCGATTCCCAACCATCAATGAATTTCACCTCACGTACAACTTTAGAAGAGGCCAACACCTCAATAACAGTGCAACTTCAGGCAAATGATCCCAGTGAATATACAAAACTTCTTGCTCTTCTAGTTTATAAGACAAGGGCTCCCAGCCCTCATCACCTTCCGCAAGTAACTGGATCATGTGGCATTGCAACTCCACCAGAAGCTCTAAGAAAACGTCCCTCCATGAGTTGATATCCTCCATGAGTTGATATCCGTTGTCTTAAGACTTTTCAAAAAAGTCCTTAAAACTGCTAGACATATATTTGTCAACTTGTAAAAACTTTCTTTGCTGAATTTGACCCCAGAAAATGATAGAGTGCAAAGAATCGAGACTCTTTGCTCTTTGCAACCCTTTAAATGGAAATCTGGAGCATAAGGTAGAACTAATTGCCGCTTAATGCAGGAAGCGACAAAAGTTGAGGCATGTTGGGGATCTTTCTACTTTCTGATTCTGACAAGCCAACAATGAAGAACTTACAGAACTGAACATTTTTCCTTTTTAGAGCACCAAGAAATTCCACCCTGGCAAAAAGATGCGGCCCTAGGAAACTTTGTCACCATAGAGGATGAATATTGATTTAAACCCCCCCCCCCCCCACCTTTAATATTCATGAAAATTTCACTTATCTCAATGGCCAAACACGTGGCAGAGGGTGCATAAGTCAAAGATCAGCGGGTGATGTACACGTGGTGACGAGCAAGGTAGCCACATGGGTAGGACAACAGGCGAGCAAGGCAGGAGAGGTATGGCGATCGGAGGCGGGTGGCTCTTGAGAAACTAGCAGCAGGGACTGGCACCCTAGTCAATGGCGTGAAGGGTGATGGGTCTCTGGTGATACGTACAATTCCTATACTAGTACTGCAGATCACGGGAGTAGCACCAACTTAATTCCACCCAGCCAATTCCTGTTGAAGCGTGAGAGCTCACAGAGAAATCAAAATCAAAAATCACGTAAAAGTTCCTTCTCCTTCTCTCACTAACTCCAACAAGCCCCATCTCCCTAGATGGATCTAGATGCCACATGTCATCATCATAGGGCCTTCCTAATGCATCTTTTCACCCCTCTTTTTGGATACTTTAATTCCAATTTTCCCTAGGCACATTTCTTGCATTAGGCCCTTAGCCTTAGATCCACCTAGTCTGGTGCTATCAGCCCTCACCTAGGACCTTGACATTAATTCCCTCTCGATCATTTACATGAAGCGCAAACAGATATATTACAAACATAGATCCTTTAAGGGAAATGTCGACTGATTCTTTCGAGGTCATGCTACCTCGGCTAGAGCGTAACATTCCTTCCCTCTTCAAACATCAGCGTCCTCGATAATCTCTCGATAATAAAGTCTGGGAACACTCTTTGCAACTGGTATACGGATTCCCAGGTAGCTTCTGATAGAGGCTGACCATGCCATGCAACCAACACCGTGGGTATCTTCCGATTGCACACTTGCATTGTTCCTCGGTCCAGGATTCTTGTTGGTTTGTGCCTTGCATTATCCTCTATCTCCTGAAACAAAACCACACCTTCGATTAGTGAGTCACCAGTATGCAAAAATTTATTTAAATGAGAAACATGAAACACTGGGTGCACTTTGCAACCCTGTGGCAATTCTAATTTATAGGCTACCTTGCCTATTCTCTTTAGAATTAACCACGGCCCACAGTATCGAGGTGATAACTTAGCACACTCTCCTGAAGTTAACGACTTCAAGTGCGAAGGAACTCTGAGAAAAACTTTTTCTCCTTCCTTAAATTCTCTTATAAACCAGTTTTGATCCGCATACGCCTTGGCTCTATCCATAGCTCCTGGCGGATATTAGCTCCTGCAAATGCTAGCATCTCCCGCATCTGAACCACAAAGTTCGTGGCACTAGGCACTCTCTGAGGTACTCCAACTGTAGTTGGATTTGCTGGTCTATAACCATAATTCAATTCAAACGGACTAAACTCCGTAGAGGAATGTTTTCTATCATTGTAGGCAAACTCTAACAAT
This sequence comes from Dipteris shenzhenensis, assembly GCF_047967505.1. Taxonomy (NCBI): domain Eukaryota; kingdom Viridiplantae; phylum Streptophyta; class Polypodiopsida; order Gleicheniales; family Dipteridaceae; genus Dipteris; species Dipteris shenzhenensis. Next base: position 26,952,859 of record NC_141622.1, on the reverse strand, counting down.
GGCAACCACTTGTCCCACATATGTTGCCTCAATGACACATATGCCCTTAGCATATCCTCTAAAATCTGGTTGACTCTCTCCGTTTGACCATCCGTTTCAGGATGATCCCCACTACTCATTCCCAACTCAGTCCTTAGTGTCTCAAATACCCCTATCCAAAAATGACCGGTAAATCTGACATCTCTGTCTGATACTATGGATCTAGGCAATCCATGTAGACAAAATATATGTCTAATAAACAAATCCACCACTTGCGGGGCACTAACAGACTCTCTAGTCGGAATGAAGTGAGCCATCTTGGTTAGACGGTCAACCACCACAAGGATAGAATCATAACCACCTTGTGTCGTAGGTAGTCCTACAATAAAGTCCATGGAAATGCTCTCCCACTTACTTAGTGGTATCTCCAAGGGCTGTAAAAGTCCGGGTGGCTTCACCCGCTCGGCCTTGCTTACCTGACACGAAAAACACCGTGTCACATATTCATGAATATGCTTTTTCATCTTTGGCCAAAAGAAATCTCACTTCACAAGATCATACGTCTTCTCGACTCCTAGGTGTCCCGCACATGGGCTATCATGGCGAATGACTCTCTGCCTGAGATCATTCTGACTAGGTACTACAACCTTGCCATTTCTTTTCAGCATACCATCCCTTATGGTATATCTTGCATATGTTTGGCCTTTTCTGGATGCCAGGTCATCCTTTTCTTCCCCGGGTCTAAACACATGAGCTTTAGGCCATAAGCTCTGGACAAACTCGTCCACCTTTTGAGTTTCTCTAATCTCGGTCATTAGAGCACTCTCTAATACCGTAAAACTCATATTGTGCATAATGCGAGACAATGCATTAGCAACTTTATTATCCTTCCCTCTTCGGTACCGAATCGTCAAAGTAAACTCCTGCATGAGTTTTGCCCACCTAGCTTGGCGGCCCCTCAAGTCAGGCTATTTACAAAAATGTTTCAGAGTGTCATGATCCACATCCACATAAAACTCTAAACCATACAAATAATGCCTCCATGTTTTCAAAGCATGGATAACAGCATACAACTCTAATTCATGAGTTGGCCAATTCCTTTGAGAGGGAGAAAGCTTCTTGCTTTCAAAGGCTACTGGCCTTCCCTCTTGAAGGAGAACTGCTCCTACCGCAATGCCACTTGCATCGGTTTCTAGGAACAACGGTTTCTGGGGATCAACTATTTTTAACACCGGTCCTGTGACCACAGCTTGTTTTATGGTGTTAAAACTTTCTTGTTGATTCTGTTTCCATATAAAAGGTACTTTATCTAAGGTCAGATCAGTCAATGGCGATACTATTTTGGAATGTCCTTTGATATGCCTTCTATAAAATTGGACAAATCCCAAGAATGATCGCAAAGTGGTCAGACTCTAAGGGATTGGCCAAGTTAGTATCGCAGCCACTTTCTTTAAATCCAT